>NW_007246513.1:317117-371565 GCF_000164805.1 Carlito syrichta
GCTGGGCTCCGGCGATCCTTCCGCCTCAGCCTTTCAAGTAGCTGGAACTACAGGCGCGTGTTACCACGCCTGGCTCATTTTTTTGATTTATTGTAGAGATGAGGTCTCGCCAAGCTGCCCAGCTGGTCTCGAACCCACGGGCTCAGGCAATCCACTCACTAGCCACATTTTTGCTGGGACACTGGGGAAGCCAGACTTGGTTCTCGAGTCAGACACAAGCTCCAGGTGCCCACCTCCCTCCCCTGCGTGCACTTCCCCAAGTCAGGCTGGCTGGTCCCAGCCTACCCCGCCTAGGGGACCTGGCCTGGCATCAGCGGAGTTGCCTCTTTGGGACACAGTTGCTGAGTGACGCCGTCAGTGCCTCACACAGTGTCCACCCCCTGGAGACTCAGGTTGCAGGTTTCGGGCTTAGATGGGCAAAAGGCTCTGAAGCTAGTCCAGTCATTGTGTCCAGAGAGAGGATGAGCCCTCTCTGGCTATGGGAGGAAAAGTGGCTAAAACAGGGCAGTTTGCAGCAAGGGAGGTCACCCAAGGACTCAGGTGGGGGAATGGAGAAGTCCTGCGTCCCTCCCATTCCTCACCTCACAGCAGGGCCCGCCTGCACCACCCCAGAGAGGGCAGATGCCATGAAGGCTTCCAGAAGGCTCTCTCTGGAAGAGGGAGTGTGCAGGAAAGCACAAACGTGTTCCGAGCAGTTCAGGAAACCAGGGACCGTGCTGGATGCTTTTTACATTTCAGATCCCATTTAGTCAGGTCAGTTGAAGTGTTACTCGTGGTCCGTTTTACAGAAGGAAGGAACTGAGACAGAAAGGTTAAGCTACACATCTAATGTCACTGATGGCAGTCAATGCCGGGACACATGCCCTTTCTGCTGCCTGATGCTCGGGGAATTCCGATGCTGCTCCCAGCGGGAGGGTGAGGATTCTGCCACCGGTGGGCCATGTGACCTGGGCCTCCAGAAACCTGGTTCCCCGCCATCCCCCGGGGCGGACCCTCCTGGCATGAGCATCAAACTCCACTTCCCAGCTCCTCTCCAAGCCCCTCCCTGCAGCTTCCTGGGCACAAGGTAATTATTCCTCCTGCGGCGGGCAACGAATAATCCCGATCCCATTTGTGGGACATAGAAACCGATGCCAAAGTCCAACTGGCACAGAAGCTGGGAGTGCTGGGCTCCCTCTGCCAGGCTTGCTGGGGTTCCCAAAGGCCTAGCCTCGATGCTCACAGGGCAGTGTGGCCTGCTCCCAGAAGGCCCTGGAAGGTCTGTCTCCTCCCTGGGGCGGACATGACCTTGGGCCCTGCCTGGTTGTTGAGCCCTGGCCAAGGGAGCTCAAGTGGGAGGAAGTCAGGCCTCCCTCTCTCCCCCTGAAGGCTCAGCCTCTGTGTGATGACGAAGCCTTGGACCTGCCCTCTGAGTCTGCTGCTGCCCCAAGGAGGCCGCCAGGAAGGTGGCTTCCCAGGGCCCAGCCCAGCCTCCTTCTGGCCCCGGTGACTGGCTCAGACGTCCCAAGACGTGTCATCCACACCAGCTGCTGACTCTGTCAGCTCTCTCCTTCTCTGAGTCTGTGATGACCCCGCAGCCTCCCAAAGAGACGTGCCAAAGACTCCCGTCCAAATGACGCCATCAGCCTTCCTGTCGTTCTCCCAGGCACCAGCACCAGCAGCTCCCACCCTGGCCCTGTCACTGGCTGATAAAGGAAGGATCTCCCTGCCAAAGGAAAAAACCAGCAAGAGCGGCCTTCATTCACAAGGAGGCTCTCTGGCAGACAGAGCAAGGAGCAGGGAGGGGGCGAAGGAGAGAGGAGTGGGTAGAACAGAGCTGACTCCCTCCTCCTAGCAGCCCTCCTTGATTACTGTAGACCAGCTGCCAGCCACTTTGAAGAAAGCTTCCCACAACAAACTCATCGCTCGGGGGGCTCTGTGGGTACGTTCTGCCCTTTAACTTGCACTTGACTAATTTCAGCTAAATGATCCCTCATACACTCGCCCAAAAACCATTCCTTGAGTGCCTGGCATGTTGGGCATTGCAAACAAAGATTCAGCCCCTGCCCTCCAGTTGTTTGCCAGCCAGCAGAAGGGGGGCTGGGAAAAGGTGCTATGGAGGGCTGTGGGGGATGAGGGATTATTCCAGCTTCGGGGTCAGGGAAGTCTTCCTGGAGGAGGGAGCGTCTAAGTCAAGCCCCGAAGGATGGGTGGGAGTCAGCCAAACCGAGATGAGGGTGAGGTCTAGGGGGAGGTGCACACACGCAGCCACCCAGAGGTCAGAGAGGACACAGCACCTCCCAGGCTGTATGTGGGGGGGGATGGTGGGCAGAGATTAGGGGACAGGGTGAGGCCCCAGAGGTGACCGAGGTCCTGGGAGGCACGAAAGAATTTCAGCAGGTGAAGATCTCCGCATCAGAAAGACCTCTCCAGCTGCACCGTGGAGACGGAAGAGGGAGGCCAGGTAGGGCCCGGCCATGTCAGGTGGGGGGGGGGTTGACCGGAATCCAGGTTGAGACCGTGAGTGGGGGCCGGTGGGGCTGGAGAGAGGCAGGTGAACTTGACACGGATGCTGCCCCTGTGAGACGGAGCCCAGTGCTTTCACCCAGTCCCACTCCCCACCTGCTCCCTCCTCCTCTGCACCTGTTCCAGTGATGGGGCTGTGTCCACATCCGGTGAGCTGGCCTGACTTGGAAGTAAGCTCAGTGGAGTTCTGAACCTACTGCCTCGTGGGGGGGGTGAGAAGATGGAGGAGGGCAGGGAGGTGTGGGCTGAGGAGGCGGGAGCCACCGGCTCTTCTTGGCCTCCAGCCACTCTGCTCTGGGGTTAATGGCTCTGAAATATATTCTGCCGGGGATGCTCCATCCCCAGGAAGAACCCCTGACCTGCTAACCCTTTGCCCCGCTGGGAAAACAGCTCAATTATTGCCAAGCGAGGAACTGTCCTGGTGCAGATGAATTAGCACCAAAGGATCATTAGGATGGGCTGGACACCAGCAGCCTCTTGTCTGGAGGGTGGAGGGGCAGCCACAGCGCTTAGACCCTCCCCCGGCCCTCCCCCTGCAAGCCCCTGCCACCCCTCTCTCTTCCTGTAGAGCGCCAGCCCAGCCAGGATCAAAGAAATGAAGCTCAGCCTATAATCCCAGCACTTTGGGAGGCCGAAGCAAGCGGATTGTCTGAGCCCGTGGGTTCGAGACTCGCCCGGGGCAACTTGGAGAGACCTCATCTCTACGATAAATAAAAAATTAGCCGAGGGTGGTAGCGCGCCTGTAGTTCTGGCTACTTGGAAGGCTGAGGCGGAAGGATCCCGGAGCCCAGCAGGTTGAGGCTGCAGTGGCCAGGACTGTGCTACTGCACTCCAGTCTGAGAGACAAAGTGAGACTCCAACTCAAAAGAAAAAGAAATGACTCTTTTTAGCACAGAAGGGATTTGCTACAGGGAGCTGGTTGCAGGTGATGGGAGAGCAGAGAAGCCCAAGGGGACAGAGACCAGTGACAGAGACAGCCTCGACCACCCCAGGCCGGAGGGGTCCAAGGAGAAAGTGGGGTTGTCAGGTCCCAGGTGAGTCACGCACCCATCAGTCCATCAGGAACTGGAGTCATGAGCCCAGCACGGCTGCTTCGGGGATGCCAATGGAGGCAGGAAGGTAAAGGGAACGCCGGCCTCTCTCTCCCTTCTCCTTTCTCCTGCCAGGGGCTCCCGCTGGCCAAACCCAGCCTGAAGCCAGCTGTCTGGGGGCCTGGGAAAACAGGAAGACGGCCACCTGCAGTGCAGGACAGAGCAGAGCCAGGTGAGGAAAGGATCTGAGAGGTCACAGGCCTGGAGGGACACAACGAGTCACAAAGGTAGCCTTAAGCTGCGAAGCTTGCCTGCCGAGGACCTGGCGTTCACCCTGTCTCCCTCCTGCCCAGGGCTGAGGGCTCACCCGACTTTGCTGGACGCTGGCGTCTGGCTCCGAACCAGCTCCCGGCGCCTTGGTGACAAATGCCCAGAAGCTGCCACCCAAGCCCGATTCATCAAGCTCCCGGGGGCAGGTTGCACGGCCAGAGACCTTGCCCACCAGGAGCTTGATCTCCCAGACAAAGAACAGGAGCGCAGGCCGAGCGGAGACACAGAACCCCTCAGGGGAGCCACAGACTGTCTAAGTCGGCCGGGAGCCCGGCAGCCCCTGCCAGGCGTAGCGGGGAGGGGGCAGCCGGCGCCTCTGCTTTTCTGCCGCCCACCGTCTCTGGCGTGTGCGCGCGTGGGGGGAGAGCCGAGCTGGGAAAAACCAAGAGGCTGGCTGTGCCATTCTCCGGCCTTATCCCTACCGAACCCACCCCGGACCAAGGCGGGCTCCTTCCCGCCCCCCCCCCCACGGGAGTCCAAAGCCTCCAAGGCCCCGGTGAGGAGGCGGGAAGCGGTGGGTGAGGCGGTGAGCAGCGCCGGCGCGGCCCCTGCCCTCCCGGGGCGCGCACACACCGGGCTTCTGCAACCTTCCCCGACTGTCCCCACACGGATGCCGCCCCACCCGGCAGCCTTCCAAACTCGGGCTCCAAGAGAGAGCAGGGACGCCGGCATCCCGGCGACCCGACGGCAGGCTTCCCGCCGCCCGCATCCCTTGAGAGCAGAGAGCGGGGTCAGAGAGGGGCGGGCAGCGGAGGCGGAGGCCTGTGATTGGCTGCCCCCGGCTGACAGACGGGCGGAGAGGCCAACCACGGCTTTGGGGCAGCCGGAGTGACAGGCAGCCCGGAGTCAGGCAGAGGCTGCGGCCGTCCCCACCGCCTGCCCCCCACCCCTCGGCCAGCTTCTCCCCCGTGCCTGAAACCCAGCTCTAAATCTCTTGGACATAAAATATTGTCAGGGAGCCGCAGCACAGAGAGATTAAAAAACAATAAAGAGAAAGCGAAACTCTCGTCTATAATTACCAGCCTCTAGCCGGCAGCAGCAGAAACGCACTAAAATTTTAATAGGAACCACTGCATTTAATTTAACGACACATTTTTTCAATTACCAGAATAATTGTTTTATTCATAAAATGAGTTTCAATAAAGAGGGTAATTTTCCTTTGTTTTTATTATTCATTTGTGCAACATATTTGAGGTAGAATTCCCTCATGTTAGGGCAGCTTGGCGAGGACGCGTGGCATCTGTATCATGAGTTGAAATGGGAGACGGCCAGGGGACCCGAGGAGGAGGTGGCCGTCCGCACGCCCAGGTGACGGTTGGATAGGAGGGGCACAGGCCTGAGAGCGCTGGGCCGGGGCACGGAACGTCCACGCCGTAGAGAGCCTTCCAGAGCGCCCTGCAGTTAGTTCACGTCCCAGGCTCATCCAACCCCTGGTCTGCACCCTCTGATCACACCTGCTGAGCTATGCCTGGCCGCGGGAGACGAGAAATGCATCCTGTCTGCACTGAGGGAGGGAGGGAGGAGTTCAGAACCTCCAAAAAGCCTCCCTGCTAAACTACAATGCCATCAAAGTCCCAGGCCACGTGGAGGAACCGAGAAAGGCAGGAGGAGACAGTGTGCAGAGAGATACAGCCTGTTGCTATAAAGAATTGGGATGGGGCCGCACCTGGGGACGAGGGCCCCTTTCTGCCCTCCCAAGATCCAGTCAGGTTATTATAATGGCTGATGTTCATTGGGTGTGCCCATCTTGGGTCACCTACATCACCTTCCCATCACCCAGGAAAGGAGGCACAAACATTACACATGAGAAACTGCGGAACAAACAGGTTAGACAACTCGGCCCAGATCGCACTGGCAGGACGTGGGGGAACCGGAACTGAGCCCGGCCAGGCTGACCGCAGTCTCCCGAGGATGCTGCCACCATGCCAGTGGGCCTCCGTGTGGGCCACTTCCCAGATGGAGTTCCCTTAGTGACTGCATCACTGAACCAACTCATTTGCACTTCTCGCTCTGGCTGCGTTGACACTGTACTCTAAGCTCTCTTTCTGGCAAGCTCTCAGCTCGAGAGCCCTCGCTCCGAGCCTCTGGCTGCACTTAGAGATAGCCAGACAGTCTGAAGAGAAGCTGGAAAAAAGAGACTCGGGTCTGTTTGGGTTCTGGGTTCTTGGAGCATCCTCATCCCAGCCCTTGGGGACCGGCTGCAGCTCCCAGGCCAGGGTAGTGGCTGTGGCATCATGGATGGATGCAGATGAAGGTGGAGGCTGGGAGTGACGTGCTGGAGGAAGCTCGGAGGCCCCCACTCTGGGCATGGAAGTGGCCCTGAGCATGGAAACACCCTCTGGGGTGTGTGTTCATTCTGGACCCCACTCGAGTCACAAGGGGCAGAAGAGACAAGATAGGCCAAAGGGGGTCGTGAAAGGCAATGGAGGCTGCCTCCAGTAGGGAAACGGATATTGATGAACCACTCTCACTGTTATGAGCTTGATCCACACCTATCACCTATGCAATGCCTGGGTCTCCGTAGTGACCCTGGAAAGTGGATATTATTATTCCTTTGGTATAGATGAGGAAGCCGAGACCTCAAGAGATGAAATGAGACTTGTCCAAAGTCGCTGAGCTAGTGAGCAGCACAGTGGGGAGCACCTCAAGCCTTGCTGGTTGTACCCCCTCCATATGGTGGGTTTCTCCTGAGAGATTGTGCTCTGAAATGCCAGGATGGCGCAAAGACGGGCAAAAAGCAGAGGACAGAGAGATCTGAGGCCTGTAGTCACCCCTGAGCTCCACACCGGCCACATCGCCCGTCCTGCCTGTAACTCCCTTCCTGGGGCCGGCACCCGCCCGCAGGTGAACAACCCGGGCCCTCTGCCCGTTACAGCACAGGCTTCATGCGGGAACACCAGTCACCCCTTCCTGGGGTGGGGGTCCAGGTCGAGGGGCATGTCCAGCTCTGGTCTGATCCTCGGTTTCCCCTGAGGTCTTCTGGGAATTCCCGAAGTTGAGAGGAGATGAGATGCAGAAGTGTTGGGTTCCCCCTCCCCCACAAGGTACAAGTCTGGCCTGAGAAGGCCTCTTTGAGGGGAGACATTTGGTGGCCCCAACACATCCTCTTGGGGAGAGGACAGGAGGATGGAGGGAGGTTTACTAGGGGAGCTGGGACCCTGGAGCTCACGTGGAGAGAGGAGAGGTTTTATGTCCGCTGCGTGGGACCAGGACCAGCAACTTCTAACCTGGAGAAGACCCACTGGCCTACGGGTCATGGCCTCTGCCCCCTTCCTTGTAGGTCTTCTGCTCCTTCCACAGAGCTCTCTGATGACCTTGGGCTCCTGTGGACAGGGTCTGAGTCAACCTCCCCTTTGGAAGCCCGGTGCTTTGTACACCGCCAGGCATGTGCAAGCAGGAGTCAACACTCTACACAAAGGCACAGCAACTACGAGAAGTGGAACCACTTCCACACTGGCATGCACCAAACTGTGTTTCCCTAAAAAACATATATTGAAGTCCCAAGCTGCAGTACCTCAGAATACAACTTAATTTGGAGACAGGACCCTTGAAGAGGTAATTAAGGTTAAATGAAGTCACTGGGTGAGTCCTAATCCAATATGACTAGTGTCCTTATAAGAAGAGGCAGTTAGGACACAGACTCACATGGAGGGGTGGCCATGCGAAGATTCAGGGAGAAGATGGCCATCTACATGCCAGGGAGAGATCCTTCCTACATGGCCCTCAGAAGAAAACGACCCAGCTAACAACTCCATCTAGAAATTCTAGTTTCCAAAATTGAGAGAAAATACATTTCTGCCATTTAAGTCATCCAGTCTCGTATTTGTTACAGCAGCTCTAGCAAACAAATACACACACTTTTGCACATAACTCTTCCCTTCCCCGGAATTTGTCCTCCCTTCTCTGCAAGGGTGAGTTCTGTATATCACGTCCTGCCTCAAAGCCTACCTTCTTCGAGACGCCTGCTCTAATTAAACCCTTACTATCCCCTTTAACTCTGTGGGGCTCTCGGGTGTCCTGTTTGTAGAGTATTGATTTACACTTATTCACGGGTTGTTCTGTAAATGTTACGAAGTCAATCGAGTGTGGGTTTTATTACAGGATTGAAACTGTGAGCTTTCTATTGCCAAGGCCTGTGTCCCTTCCATCTTCAGGAGTCCCTCTAGGTGCTTTGAGCTCAGGCGGGGGCTGGGTGCCCAGACTGGCTGGGGGCAAGGAGAAAAGGGGATCCCGGTTCCCAACCCAGCCCTGGTGCATGTGTTGCCAAGCTGTGTGCCCAGCCCTGAGCTGAGGGTTGCTGTTCTTTGATCTTGCTCTCCAGAGGATTTGAGTGGAGGAGAGGAGACGGACCGTGTGGGCCAGAGAGAACAGAAGGCATAGCAGAGGTGTTGCCTGCATAGATGACCCAGCGAGGAGGGACTTGAGTCTTGAGCTGGCCTTGCTCGGTGGCAGGACTTGGACTGGTTGAGGGCAAGAGAGAGCTCATGCCAGGTGAGGACAGATTGTGCAAAGGTGCAGTGTGTGGATGGGTGTCTGGTCGGCCCACCTGGAGGAGTTGCCCATTGGGGTGATATGCTGGACCCTGGGCTCCACATGGCTCACCCCTTCTCTCTGAACTGAGGATGCTGAATCCCAGGAGAGGACAGGTCTGCCCGAGGATGCTCACGTGGCCAGGTCTCTGCCCTGGGCTTCAGGGGTGACTTAGAGGTCACTCTTCCAGCCTCTGCCATCAGGCAAGCACGGCTGGGCTGGCCTGAATCTTCCATCGCCTCCTCTCTGCCTCAAAGTCCCGGATCTCGACTGGGAAGGATAAGAAAGGGCCCAGGTGGGGGCAGAGGAGGAGCGGGAGGCCGCCAGGCGCCAAGATCACATAAGCAGCAGATGTCGGCGGATTAGCAGCTCTGCTTCCCGAAGCTGCCCGAGCCACTTAATATTCTGCAGACAGGATTGCTTCTCTTTCATAAAAAGCAAACATGGAATTGAAATGCTGCAGACGCCAAACACCTGGGGAGGGTTGGAGTCTCGAAGCCTCGCACCTCGGACAAGCGGTCCTGAGAACGAGGCGGAGGGACGGGAGGGATGGGGTAATCGGCCCCCCTTGCTATTGGCAGCAGTGGACAGTCCCTGCAGGGAAGGGAGACTATGGGCAGGCAGAGGGCCCTGGGCTTCCCAGGCTCTGGGGACAGGCGGGAGCTCGGAGAGACTCAGGGGTGCTGTCCATGGGGCTTGCGTTTGAGGTGAGCAGTTGACAAAGTGACTGTCCAGTGGAAGTCACTGCCAGGGACTATCCCTCTCCCTCTTAATGGCCCAGACACCATGGGTGGAGGCACAGCCCCTGAGGTGGATCACAGGATGGGAAGCGGCGGCAGGTTCTTTCTAAACAGATCAGCAGAGCAAAGCAGCAGACAGCTTTACGTAAACACGGCTAATTCCGTGAGGCCAGAGGCTCGCTTTTACCTTACGAGTTTGTTGGGAGTTTTTTGTTTGTTTGTTTGTTGTAAGGAAAAGACGATGACTTTCTTGGATTAGACAGAGCTCGCCTCATCTGGATGGGGAAGAACCCCACACACCAGCTCTCTCCCTTGGCTTCATCTGAAGGGTGAGGTGTGTCTGGGCGGCTGGACAGGCGACACTCGTTGGATATCAGGCTGCTTGTGGTCAGGCATTTACACACCATGAGTCACTTTGGGCGGAGGCATTCATGTGACTCTCTTTTAGGTACAGATTTTAGGGATTCTGTATATTTGTTGGATTCTATGCAACTGTTGTTATTATCGTACGGTGGTTGTCATTTTGTGTCCCTTTGGGAATCTATTCCCAGGTCTGAAAGGAATTCAGTAGGGATTGTAAAAACTCATGTCGTCTGGGTGGAACTCCGGCTTGGTGGCTTTTTAGCATCAGGTCTGGAGCCAGGCTACCTCTGCCTTCCATTGCTTTTGAGACTTTGAGGAACTTTCTGATCCTCAATTTTCTAATCTGTAAAGTGGGTGCGATGATTACAACGGAAGCTCCCTCCTAGGGCCTTTGTGAGGACTGTATGAGTTGAAAGACGTCAGGAAGTTGGCACCAGATTGACAGTGTGGGGATAAGGCTACCATTGAGATTGGAACAAAACCTCAATGTCATCCTTATAAGCTAGGGAAAGGTATGCAGCAGTTAGAAAGTGAAGATACTGGAGGTGGCCTGCTGTGGGCTTGGCTGTGTGACATCAAGCAAGTCATTTAACTTCTCTGGGCTTCCTTATCTGCAAGATGAGAATAACAAGGATACACTCCTCTCAAGAAGGCAGTGACTGGAGCTCATGGAACAGCACGATGCATCATGCGTTCTCAGTTACCGTGAACTGCCCCGGAAAGAGGCCTCACCATGGCTGGGGGTCAAAGGGTTTACAGGAGTTGCTGGACCTCAGACAAATGTTCTATTATTTCTCCCCCTTCCTCTTCCTCTCCTCCTCCTCTCTCCTTTCTCTCCCTCATTCCTCCCTTCTTTTTTGGATGACGCTCCTCTTTCAACAGAGGGCGGAGAATGCTGAACTCTTGAGAGCCCAACACTTCAAAGCCCGCCATTCGGATTCCTTGCCAGCTAAGGAAGTTCCTTGAACTCTGTGAGTCCTAGGAACTCTGTGAGTCCTACTCTTCCTCATAAGACCTGCCTGCAGCGTCTACCCTGCAGTGACACAAAGGGCCACCCCGGACCCAGCAGTGGGAAGGGTAGCCGGTGGCCTCGACCTGGCCTCGCCCTGGGGCTCCTTGGAAAGCCAAGCCCGGCTCCCCTTTCAAGGTCACCTGCTCTCTCTGTTGTTCTGTCCATCTTCCTCTGCCCTCTCCCATCATCACGAGGCTGGGAGCCAGCGGGGCACCGAGCTGCGCCAGCCCCTTCGGCTGAAGCGGGAGGGATGCAGGTTGGCTGTGTGGGGAAGCCTCGGCGGTCTGCCCGCTGACTGACGGACGAAAGACGGTCGACCGGCCAGCCTACAGCTTCACTTCATGAATGTCGGGGAAGCTGGTGAACCTGAAAATATGTGGCTGTGACGGGTTCTGCACGGGGTCCTGCCAGATTTGCTATGGAAGCTTCCAGAATTTCTCCACTAGGAACAATGACCCTGCCCAAGCAGAGACAGAAAAGAACTCGAATGCCTTATTCCGAAAGGAACTTCAGTTGGAAGGATGGGAGGGAGGGAGGGAGGGAGGACGGACAAGAAGTACGGACAGGAAGGGAGGAAGAAAGGAAGAGAAGAAGGCACTTTTGCATGCCACTTTCGAATGTCCAAGCAGTTTTAAACGGACTATTTCTCCTCCTATCACCCAGCTGTGAATGTCATCTGTCTAATGGGTCTTATTAGCCCATTAGACAGATGAAACCGAGGCCCAGGCCGGCGGAGTGCCTTTCCCATCCGACATGTCGAGTCGGTGGCCACGTCAACAGCGCTCGGGAGGCCCGGCGCTGTTGTCCCTCCACCAAGATCCCTGAGGGCAAGCTGCCAACCCTCCCCCCATGGGAGTCCCTGCCTGACTCTCGGAGTCCTGGCCACCAGTCCTATAGGATGGGAAGTATGCCCACCCGCTGCAGCGCCTGGAGAGAAAATGCCTATCTCCTCGGCTTTGCCTGTGGCCTGGTTCCCAGGACAGGGTCTCGTTTCAGACTGAAAAATCAGCCAAGAATCAAAGTGAGATGGGAAAACACCTGTGGGAAGGAATGAGCCGCTTTCCCTCCCCTGCTCTTCCTTCTCCACCGGGAAAGAGAACAGGAAACACTGCTTCCAGCTGGAGTCTCCAGCCTGCACCAGGGTCCCACCGGCAACCACCAGGTTCCAGCTGAAAGGCAGGGAGGCCCAGGAAGGAGACACATGCCTGCTGAGGCCCTCACGGGCCGCCTGTCCCTGGGGAAACGACCCTCTCTAAGCTGTGGGTATTCTCCCGGTCAGGTAGAGCCGACAGCAATACCCACATCCCAGAGTGGCGACCAGGACGGAATGGGATAATGTAGACGAGGCAGCTGGCAAGAAGCAGGGAGCTGAGAGATGAAATACAAGATATAATCTAATACAATAGAATAATTACATTATAATGTGTCTTATAATTCTTTTTGCGGGCTCTTGAGAATGAGAGCCTTCTGCTGATGTCGAAAAAACGCAGGTAAGAGTGTGAAGCCCTGAGCGCGTGTGCAGGACGTGGGGGGCGTTCCCTGTCCTCTGCCCTTTGCCCATGCCCTCTCTTCCTCTCCCTCTCCTCTTCCCCCATACTCTCTGCTTCGCGGTAGTGTGGCTGCCCTCCAGCCTCCTAGGGGCTTTCCCAGGGCAGAAGGGGCAGGTAAGGTCAGCTGCCCCTCCCCATTTCTTTCTTTCCCCACCTCCTCACCCTGCTAGAGACAAGTGCTCCAAGCCCAGTGCTCCAGAATCATAATACCGCAGAAACCTTGCCAGGACAGGACACAAGTGCGGGGTGAGGGGAGTGGAGTCAACTCAGAACCTTTTAGTCACCAGCCTGATCCGCCCACGGCTGGGCACCTGCCAGGTGTTGTGGCCTCTTATCGGGCCTTTCAGGCCTGCTGGGCTCAGGGCGGGACAGCACGGAGGGCTGGGGGTCTCCTGGGCTGTCACGCCACAGGACTTGGGCCTATGTCCTGAGTCTTGCCTGGGCCCTGACCTAATGGACAGGGGGAGATGGAGAGCCCACCCAGAGCCAGGGTGGAGTCCAACCTCGGGCAGACTTCTTAAGTTCTTGGAGCTTTAGTTTCCTCATCGGCAGGACGCAGTCCCTGCTAAGACTGCCACCAAAAATCATGATAATAAATATAAGTAGGCCAGGCGCAGCGGCTTATGACTGTAATCCCAGTACTTTAGGAGGCTGAGGTGTGAGGATCCCTTGGGGCCAGGAGCTCAGGACCAGCCTGGACAGCATAGCAAAATGCCATCTCTACAAAAGGTAAAAATCAGCAGCCGGGCTCAGTGGCTCAGCCTGTAATCCCGCGCCTTGGGAGGCTGAAGTGAGTGGATTGCCTGAGCCCATAGGTTCGAGACCCACCTGGGCAACATGGCGAGACCTCATCTCTACAATAAATCAAAAATCAGCCGGGCGTGGTAGTGCGTGCCTGTAGTTCCAGCTACTCGGAAGGCTGAGGCGGAAGGATCGCCAGAGCCCAACAGGTCAAGGCTGAGGTGGCTGGAAGCGGCCACTGCACTCCAGTCTGGGCAACTGAGTGAGACTCCAACTCAAAAAAAAAAAATAGCTAGGCATGGGAGCATGCATCCCTGGTCCTAGCTACTCAGGAGGCCCAGGCAAGAGCCTAAGAGCTTGAGGCTACAGTGAGCCGGGATCACGCCACTGGGCAACCGTGTGAGACCCTGTCTCTAAAATCAAATAAATAAATACATAAAAAGAATAGCCAGAAACACGTGGGTGCTGCTCGATGGACATGACACTGGGCAGCAGGGCTACAGCAGGCTGGAGCCTGTGGCCATGCCAAGTGTTGGCCTTCTGGGGTTGGGACAGGGAGGGATCCCAAGCTGTCAGGACAACTTAGTTGTTTATTGGCTGTGTAATTACAGAACATCAATATCCAGCAGCCGCATGTTGATGGAGGAGCCCTGAGGCCAAGTGTCCACTCACGGGGTCACCATGAAGGTTGGTCAGATCACGAGGTATGCATCCCTCCTCCTACAGAGCGCCCAGCCTTTATCTCTTCCCCAGTCCCCGTCCAAGAACACAAGGCTCCCCTATCAGCGGGTGGTGTTTGGGTCAGCAGGGCTGTCGCAGGAACCAGGCCCCTCTTTGAGGTCAGGGAGCAGGATGCATGGGGTGTGTGTGATGCTAGGCCAGGCCCGTCTCTGCTCGCCCCACCCTGGCCAGTGCAGCAAAATCAGCTCCCCACACTCTCCACTGCCTGTGGGTACAGGAAAGCGGAGAGACCCTGCTTTACTCCTGGCCACTCTGCCCAAGCTTTTGGGGACCCAGCGAGTGCTCCAGACTCCGCAACTTGGCATTTCTAGTCATGCCGAGGTGCGGCTAAGGGAGGAGCTGGGGAACTATTTTGGGAAGAGCCGTGGTGGGCAAAGAGGGAGACAATGACGGGGTTGGCAGGGCCTGGCTCCTCCCACCCACACCGCCCACCCGACCCGTGGTCAGGCCTCAGTCTGACCTCAGCACAGGCGACGAGGAACCCCAGGAGGAAGTGGGAGCTGGGGGGGAGAGACCCAGAAGGGGGCCGGGGTAGGGAGAGGTGGCCTGGGAAGCCCCTAAACGGTAACGTGGCTGCAGAGAGAGGCTAAGAAGCCACGGTTCCCTCGGCTGCCAAGGAGAACGAGCAGCGGGCTTTCTTCTTCAGGCTGTACTATTTGGTTATATGCACGACACAGGGTCATCCGGGGGCACTGGGGACCACTGTCACGGGCCACCTTCTTCCTGTCGGTGACTCAGGGCTGGCCTCTACCCCAGCCTCCAATGGGCTGAAAGGCTGGACCAGGAGCAAGTGGCAGAGTGGCCTGAAGGGGTGGGAGCCAGAAGGCCACCTGAGGACAGTTGCCGTGGAGACCCCTGCACTGGCCTCCCCTGGAATGAGTCTCTATCCTGGAGGACTCTGGTCTGGGGCTGGCATGAGGGGAGGTGAGTGAGACACCAAGTGCAACATCTAAGAAAGAGGCTGTCAGAAATCTTAGTCATCAAGATAAATATCTTAATGTAATATTCCCCAAAATTCAAATTAATGCAAAAAATTCCATAATGAACGACACATCAGAATGTTACATAAAGACACGCTCTAACGGGGCTGGGAGGGGGAGGGGGAATGAGTGGGGTGAGCCTCTGAACACCGGGATGTGCTGCTCCTCATGGAATTTTTGCATTCGTTCAGATTTTTAAAAATATGGCATTGAAGTATCGTTTGTCTTGATTACCAAGTTTTGGGGTCACCCTCTTACATCTTGTGCCTGGTCCTGCTCCGTTCTCTTTTTAGATCCAATTAACTTGCCCAGTCCTCCCGCCTCCCTCCAAGAATGAGGCCAGGTGAGCATACGAATGAACAGCAGATGCATGGAATCCAGGGGGCCACATGAGGCCAGACGCCTCTCGAAGGAGAAAGAGACGGGGGTGGGGGGTGAGAGGAAGGCATGGGAGGGGCTGGGAGGCAGTTCTGAGAGTCCGTCCAGGGTGCCAGGCAAGGCCGAGGACAGAGGAGTTGAGGGGTCAGGTCTTGGGGCTTGGGGCAGTCAGAGAAAGCAGGTTAGAGAGAGGGATGCTGAGTAGGGAGGAAAGAAAAACAATAACCACCAAGACATGCTATGCAGAGGAGCCCGGGGCCACTGGAAGTGTTGTGTCCACAAGTCTAACTCATTTCCTCCTAACAGCAGTCCTGTGGCATGGGGGAAACTGAGGCACACAGAAGTACCCCAGGCGATTCCAGCCCAGGCAGTCTGACTCAGACTTCAGAGCTTTTTAAAAAATTTTTTTAATTTTTGAGTTGGAGTCTCACTCTGTCACCCAGACTGGAGTGCAGTGGCCGCTCCCGGCCACCACAGCCTCGACCTGCTGGGCTCCGGCCATCCTTCCGCCTCAGCCTTCCAAGTAGTCGGAACTACAGGCGCGCGCTACCACGCCCGGCTAATTTTTTGATTTATTGTAGAGATGAGGTCTCGCCAAGTTGCCCAGGTGGGTCTCGAACCCGCGGGCTCAGGCAACTCACTCACCTCAGCCTCCCAAAGCACGGGATGACAGGCTGAGTCACGGAGCCTGGCTGACTTCAGTGCTTTTAACCATTCCAGGAGGGGAGGGAGAAGGCAGGGGATGGAGAACACAGCTCCGCACAGATGTGGTCCTATTGCCAGAGGCCCCACCTTGGTCCTCAGACCTCTTGGACAAGGAGGTCTGGGCAGGCGCCCACCACCTGGGAGCCTCGTGCCCCCTGCAAGGCTGGCTGGAGACACAGCAAGTCACAGGTGACACTCCAGCCAGAAATGTGCGCCCCCAGAAGTAACAGGGAAATCTAACTTTTATCAATCATATTAGCTTTCACATATCTTAAGGGAATTCGTAACTTTAAAAAGATGTCTTTGTGTCCCTTGGCAAGTGCTCCCTAACTCGTGTCTCAGTTTGAAATTCCACGAGCAACTTTGCAATACAGCAGAGCTTTGAAAGGGTCTATTCCAGGCATCCATAGTTTGGGGGGAAGGGAGGAGGAGGTCGATAAAATCAGATTTCACATGCTCTCGGTGAATTTCCTTTTTTCTTCCAGTCAATCTTTTTGAAAACTTTTTTGCGTTTGCCATGCTTTATGTTTTCCTGTAACTCCCGACTTTGATTGCTTGGGTTGGCTTAGAGCAGAGCTGTCCAATATGGTAGCCAGTTATCAATACTGAACTAAAATAAACTAAAATTAAAAATTCACTTTCTTAGTTGCACTGGATGCATATGGCTAGTAGCTAGCATGCTAGGCAGCACAGATAATAGAACATTTCTGTCACCCCAGAAAGTTCTATTGGATGGTGCTAGCTTCAAAAGAGGTAGGTCTGCATTCTCTCCTGGGTCTAAGCCCCTAGCTGTATTGTCATCTGAACAACTGATTTAACTAATCCCGTTGGACACAGTGTGCCTGGTGTCCTATCCTGCCCACGATCCACAACCTTAAGATTAAACAGCTGGGCTTTGGGCATCTGGTAATGGTGGAGGGGCCGCTATCAGACCCATCCCCTCCCACAGATAGCTATGAACAACTGCCTGAGGCATTGGAGAGCAGCCCAAAGCGGGCAGATTCTAGAGGGAAGTCAATGCATAGAAGAAAGGAACAGCACTGGGTAAACTTCCTGTATTTCTGGGCTTTTGTCTGAGGTCAGGCTCCAGCCCAGTGGTAAACACAGTGGCTAAATCCAGATGGAAAACCCACAGTCTTACCGGCTTAAACAACTAGAGGGCAGAGTTTGGGGTAACCGCAGCAGTTGGAAATTGACGGTGAGAATCCCAAAAAGCAGAGAGTGAGAGGGAGGAGACCCAAATTCTATATAAGTTGCACCCAAACCTTAGGCCGACCTCTGAAATATGCAAAATGGGCCAACTCCAAGCAGCCCAGCAAAGCTAGAGGGACAGAGATTCCTGCTATATCAACCATTGCAGAGATAGAGTTGGGAGTTTGAGTCTAGCTAAGTTACTTGCTTGTATAAAAATAAAATCAGTAACTTCATATTAGCAAAATCCATACACTCTACAATGTGTCATTCACAACGTCCAGAATACAGTCCAAAGTTTCCAGGTACATGAAGAAACAGGAAAATGTGATACCTACACAATAGAAAAGGCCATCAATACAGACTGTCTTAAGAGAGCTAGTATGACTATCTTTGAGGACATAAAGGAAAATATAGCTCTAATGAATGAACAGATAGGAATCCCACTAGGGAAATAAAAACTATTAAAAAAGAACTAAGTAAAAATTCCAGACCTAAATACAAGATTGGAAGTTAAAATTTGACTGGATAGGATTTTTTTTTCTTTTTTTTTAGTTGGAGTCTCACTCTATTGCCTCAACTGGAGTGCAGCAACACGCTTCTGGCTACCACAGCCTCGACCTGCTGGGCTCCAGCGATCCTTTGGCCTCAGCCTCCAAGTAGCCAGAACTACAGGTGCACGCTACCACGCCCAGCTAATTTTTTATTTATTGTAGAGATGAGGTCTTGCCAAGTGACCCGGGTGGGTCTCGACTCCGTGGACTCAGGCAATCCACTCACCTCAGCCTTCCAAAGTGCTGGGATTACAGGCTGAGCCACTGAGCCTGGCGACTGAAAAGGCTTAATAGCAGATTGTTTGCAGAAGGATGAGTCAGTGGATGTAAAGATAGATCAATAGAAAATATCCAACCTGAAAAAAGACTTGGAAAAAATAAAAGCCCAGAGCTTCAGGGACGGTATGTAAGGGCCTAACAGGTATTGTTCACAAAGTCCTGGAAAGAATCGAGAGAGTGAATTAGGGTATAAAGAGTGGCTGAAGGAATAGCTGAAACTCCCCAAAATTTGAAGATTCAAGCCTAAACAGTATAATTACAAAGAATAAAGTGCCATTAACCCAATGTCCTGCAGAAGAAGGGATCACCACGTTTTACCTTATAAGCCACTAAATAGGAGGGCCCGCCTCTCTGCAGACCTCATGCAACTTCCATGGCACATTACATGACTATATTCCTGTCTTCTCCCTAAAACGTACTCAGAGGGGGTGAAAGCTAAAAAATCACCCAGCAGGTGCTAAGTGTCTTTCCATACATTTTCTTAATTTATACTCACAGTAGCCTCCTTAAGAACTAGGAGCTCTTGTCTCCAATTTGTTTTTCTTACCAATTAATTCATTTTTTTAAACAACAGAAATCAGTACTAAGGCTCCGAGATGCTGAATAACTCACCTAAGAACCCCCGAAGCCTATAGTCAGTGGTGGAACCAGGGTTGGAAGCCAAATCCCAAATCCCTTCTTCTTTGTGTTAGTGCCTGGTAACCCTGGTTGCACCTTGGAATCACAGGGAGGGGGTTGGTGGTGGTGGATGGGGAGGCTTAAAAGCAATTCCCACTCCAGACTCACTAAGTCAGAATGGGCGGAGGTTGGGTCCAGGCACTGGGATTTTTTTTTTAAGCCGCTTCATGTGAAGTTAAGGTGAGATGGGAATTGAGAGCTGTAGTACACGATGCTGCAGGCTGGAACACACCAGACAAGAGAAACACCCTGGGTCAATCCTGCTCACACTGGTAGGTGGAGACAAGATCTCCCCCTCATAAAGGTCCCTGGAGTCAAGCTCCAAGCCCCGCTCCCTAAGTCTGTAACCCTCCATCTCTTTCCCTCGTCTTTCCCCAGAGTTTTAGGAGGTGGGCAGCTGTCTCCGTCCTCAGCTCCAGAAGATATGGGCGTGATAAAAGTGTCCAGGGAGCCTCTCCGCAGCGAGGCCTGAGTTACAGGAGCGCGGCCACCGACGCAGGACACTTACTCTGGGTGAAGGATGAAGACCAAGACCTCAGGGCCCTAACTCTTCCTGGCTTCCACTGGAGCCCCTGGGGATCCCCGGAGCCCCTGGGGACTGCCCTGCAATCTTGGGGCGAGAGTGAGACTGTGCCACAGAGGCAGGCGCCGGGTCTTGACATCCTCCCTCCGTCCCCTTCTCGCCACTACTCACACCTAGCCTCCGAAACACAGCCTGGCCTCAGGACATGGCTTCTACCTTCCCTGCCCCTGGCCCAGACCCCACACGACCCGTAGGTTCTGAACTGCTGACTCTGTTTCCTCAAATTCCAGCACAGAGCAGCTGTTCAATAAACAGTCTCTGAATACAGGGAGGGAGGATGAGGTAGGCTTCCACTGCTGGTTGGCCCAGTGGTCAGCAGGTGGCACAGCTTTGCCATTTGCCATTAGATTAGCCAGAAAAAGAAAGAAGAGAGGGGGACCCTCTAGGCACCCCTCTCGTGACGGTGGTGAGGATGATGACAGTGAGGGTGTAGCTGTCACCTTCCACTGAGTGCCTAGTACGTGCTAGGCACTCAGTATGTATTGCCTCACTGAAGCCTCACAACTGTGCCACGAGGTTATTATCTTAGCCCGTTTTACAGGTGGGGAGACTGAGGCTCAGAGAGGCCATGTCCTTGCCAGTAGCAGAACTAATACCAAAGCCAAGTCTGTCTCTGATGCCAGAGCCTAGGAGCGGTCCTATTCTTTCCACTCTGATGTTCCTCCTGTCCTCACTGGACTGCATCGAATTTAGCCCTGAATGCTCCCCCCAGCCGGGATGGGCCCAGGCTGGCAGGGAGGTGGCTGACCCCACATGCTCTGTGTCCTTTTTAGGGTTCCTGTTCCTGGGAGCTCCCCTACTATGCCCCAGCCCACAGCCCGGGGTCAAGGGGGACTACTGTGAGCCGTGGTGTGGTCCCCAGTGGCCATCCATGATCAGGGAGCTGGGCGGCCCACCAAGCCCATCTGGGCCCCTTGATCTGGGTCCTAGGGGAGCGTGTGGGAGCCTGGCCTGGCGGCCTCTCAGACACTCCTAGCAGCCCATCCCTAATGACCACAGAAAGCCATTACAGCTCACTTAGCTGTAAACAGCTCTCCACAGCACTCATTAGGGCCACCAAGGGGCTCAGAGCGCTCTCTTTGAGTGGAGGGGGGGTGCCCAGTGGGGCTACGCCTTCTTACTGGAAACGCCGCTTCCCGCCCGGCCCATCTTCCAGGAAAGGTGAGCCTGGCTGGGGCCTAGCCAGTACCCTGCCCTCTCCTGGCCTCTCTGACTGGGTCTCCCCCACCACAGTGGCTTCTCTCCTCCCTGGGACACTTCCCAGCCTGCACGGGTCTGGGGCAGGTCAGCCATAGCCCAAGCTGCTTCACGACATTACGGGCGAGGCTGTCCATGTCCGAGACTGACCTGGCGATCAACTGGGAAAGAGGACAGCCCTTGGAGCAGGCTCTCCAGGGGCCCTGGACACACTAGGCCAGGTGAGTACGCACACAGACTTCCCTCCTCTCACTGTGGGGACATTCTAACCATCATCGGGAAAGGTGGACATTTGGGGGCCTAAGTTCGGGCAGGCGGGACCTTGGGTGCTTGGTCTAAGTGCTCTGTCTTCCCCTACATCAGAGCTTTCCAAATGGTTTTGGCTTCAGTCTCCACAAAGTCCTTTTCAGGGCCCCAACTGATAAAACGGAGCCGAAGGCAAGCTCCTGCCCCTAAGTCGAGGTGACAGTGGGGGTGCCTGTCCATCTCCCTCCCCAGTCTGCCCCATGCCTGACCTGACACAAAGGCCGAGGCCTCTCTGCAGAATGCTGGGGTCCACGGACACAGTTTAGTAACCACCGACCAGCCCTGCGTGCTGCTTTCTCTACTGAGAGCGCTCCCACCCGCCTCACATCCTGACATCATTCCCACCCCGCCCCTCCTGGCCCCTCTGCCATCTTCCGTCTTTCCACCCAGCTCTGTTCCTTCTCAGCACACACCACATTTCCCCATACATTTTAATCGGAGTAGTTGTTTGTTTACTGTCTGCCTTCCCTGGCTGTTCTCTGAGCTCTGTAGGGATGGAGACCAAGTCGATCTCGTCTCCTCATCTCCAGATCAGCCCAGAGCTAGGCACACCGTGGGCAGTCAGTGAAGATCGAATGAAGGAATGAGCCAAGCACAGGGTGTCCAGCTTGCCTTAGGTCTTCTGGGGAAGGGGCACTGGCGTCTTCCTATCCTTGACCACCTCATATCTCGAGCCCTCACGGCCAACGTTTCTTCCACCTGCCTTCTCCAATCGGGCCAGTGCCTGTGTGTCCTTTCAGCTGAGATATTTCTCCACAGAAAGCCCCCCTCCCTGGCCCCAACAAACACCCAACGTGTCTCTTGCCATGGCCCCTTGCTGTCTCTTTCTCTGGACTACAAGGTAGAAGACAGATGTCACCAGTGTGAACACCGGCCTATGTGTCCCGTGTGCTGGATGAATGAATGAATGAATGAATGGGTCATGACTCTGCTATGCTGATGATTGGGCCGTGGGACAGTCCCCCTCCATCCTCCACTTCCTGCCAATCAGCCATCCCTGGACACCTCCCCCATGCCCCAAGCAAAGCTCTCCAGAGAACGGGCTCTGGAGCCAGCAGGAATTTGCTGGGCGATGGGAAGTGGGCGTGGGAGGTGGATAAGGTCTCTCTTTGTGTGGAGACAATGCCAAGGCTAAGGAGGGTGACAGAGAAACCCCTGAGCTGCAGGCGTGATGGGCTGGGAGCAAGCACCAGATTCCTGCCTCGCTCTTGCACCAGGGCGAGGACACGTGTATACCTGGCGCTGCAAGACCCCGGCCAGCGGATGAGTCAAGCTCCCTGCCTTGCCCTGGTGATGCCCCTTGGGTCGCTTGGGCCCTCTCCCCAACCCAATTGTCCTGAGGCTCCTCCGTCTCAGGAGTGGTCCCCTCCCCCCTTCAGCCAGCTGCTAGGACCTCACGCCTTGGCGTCTCCATTGAGTCGAATCCTCTCGCATCCAGCCCACCAGCTCAGCGCCTCCAGCCCCACCTTCCAAATGCGCCTCGGACTGACCACTGCTCGGTACCCCTGCTGCCAGTACCCTGCCCGCCCACCCCTACTTGTGGCCCGGACCGTGACCCCGTCCGGGTGTGCCAGCCTCGCCCACCCGCCCCCTGTGCCTGGCCCACACGGCAGCCAGGTGGATCGATCTGACTCACTGGCGGGACCAGCTCAAAGCCTCCAGTGACCACAGGTTCAAAGCCAGAGTCTGTGCTGTCACCTGAGAAGACCCATTCTCTCCGGTTCCCGTCTTCCTCCCTACAGTCCCACCAGGCCTGCTGTTGCTCCCACACAGCCCAGGCAAGCCCTTCATCAGGGCCTTGTGCTCTTGGGGCCCTCGGCTCCTCCTACTTGCCTCCCCTTCCAGACGTCACCTCTGGAGCCACAGTGGCCCCTCCCGTGCACGTCCACCCCCACCGGCTTCTCCGTGGCCTACAGGGACCTTGTCCCTTCCTGACACTGCCTCTTATAGCGACACACTTCCTAATTCTCTGCCGCCCCGGGGGAACATGAGCTCCATGAAGGCAAGGACTTCTGTCTGTGTAGTTTCGCCCCAGCCCTTCAGCCCCTCAAAGCAGTGCCTGGTGCACAGAAAGTGCTCGATGAATACTTGTTGCATGAATGGATGAGTATTTTTAAAAACCAGTATTGATTAATCCATCAGGGCCCCTTGGTCAGATTTGTCTCTAGAGGACATCAGGTCCAACCCCGATCACAGCTGACATCACACAAGCACACACGTGGGCACACACGCATCTAGGAGTGTGCATGCATGTTTGCACACACACGCATGCACACATGCACATAAGAGCATGCACACACGTGCGCGCACACACACACACACACACACACACACACACGCGCGCGATCATCCTCCCCCTCCCCCCTTCTCCATCTTCATCTGTACCTTCCACCCCTTGGGAGCCATCCAGATTACGAACCTTGTTGTTTTTCTCTCTCCTACCCATCCCACCCCCCGGCAGCCACAAGTTGGGTAACCACCTTGTGTGTGTTGAGGGAGTGGGGTGGAGCTGTCCTTCAAGGCCCAGCTGTCAGCCAGGAGACCAAAGCCCCTGAGAACACAGCACGGCCTCTCCCACCTGTCTGAACCAATGAAAGCACAAAGTACCTTGCCCTCGCTTTCCTAGTAAACATTTAATGCCATGCTGTCCTCTCCTGCCTCGCTGCCTCTCTAGACACCTTCTACCATTCCGCCTTGTACCAGAGGAGCAGATGCCCATGTTCACAATGATCCAAGGACAACTTAACCAAGGGGGCAAGTCCTGGGTCTTGGGAAGTACAGCTCTCCGGTGGACACCCAGGGAAACATCCCAGAGGCATCTGGCTTGGAGGAAAGCCCAACACACCAAGATCCAAGTCCTGCCCCTTCGCCCAGCCCAGCCCTAAGGCCTGGGGAAGCCGCTTGTCCTCTCTGCCCAAGGTTTCAATGGTGGACTGGCTGAGGGACGGCCCCCACAGTCCTGCAGTCCTGGACAATCAACCTTCCTTGAACTCCTGTTAGTGGAAGGCTGGGCTTTACCCAGCAAGGGAATCTGGCAGATGGGCATATCCATAAGGAATCAAACAGTCCTGGCCCTGCACTTACCGTTGGGATGATCCTGGCAGGCCACTGAGGCTCTCTGGGCCCGGGCACCTCGTACATACAAGGGGCTAATGACACCTCCCGCACCGGCTGCGGCAAAGACGAAAACCCTTCTCTAACTCAGCCTGGGCCATACTGCAAAAATTCTTGTAGTCAAAGGAACCCTTGGGTGTTTCCCTCATGGAATCTAAATCTGCTCTGATCATCCCAGAGCTCTCAGAAGAAGTCTCTCGGAACCAGCGCTTCATTCATTCACTCCATCATTTATTCACCAAGCATTTTTGGAACTCTTGCTGAAACCCTAGGCTGTCAAATGTGGTGCAGTGACACGGACGGGAGTATGGATTCGAGCCAGACTCACCTGGGCTGAAGTTATCTCTTGCTAGCCACATGACCTGGGGTAAACAAAACACAACATCTCTCTGTACTCTTCTGCACAGTATCTGCCAAACAGGAGACTTGTCACGTTATCTCAGAAGGCGGTGGTCAGGATTAAGCACGTTAATAGGTATAAGGCATGTAGGATTGTGTCTGGCACTTGGCAAGTACGATACGATGGTTGTCTTTGTAATTATGGAATTAAAGTTGAATAGACAATCTCTGTGCTCAAGGAGCTCAGCCTAGCGTGGGAGACGGTGCGTTCACTCAGACAACTGCAATACTGCAGCGGGGGTGCTGGGAGAGGGGCACAGACACAAACTGGAGGCCTGGCTTCTTGTGGAGGGACAGGGTCTACTCTTTAGTTTGGTCTCACAGGGGAGAAGAGATACACAGAGAGGAGCAAAGTCAACCCAATTTCCGGTGTGTGTATCCCACTGCATGCCGGCATGGAGCTGGGCCATGGGAGATGACTTCAGCAGGACACACGCCTGCGATCACAAGAGTCTGCACCAAGGACTGAGGCACAGTCACTAGGTTCCTACTGAACAGAACCCAAAGGCAGTCGATCCCTGAGGCAAAAGGGGTGGCCTGGGATGTCTAGGGAGAAGGGGAGCGTGAGAAACGTGAGATGATGAGACCGTGAGGATGGGTGTCCCAAGGATGAGACAGATATCTCAAGGATGGGAAGGGTGCCCCGAGGATGGGATATAAGCACCATAAAGGCAGAAGCCAAGGGGCATGCATGGGGAGAGGAAAGGTGTTTTGAAGGCGAGTGAGCCAGACTGGCTTGCTGGACCCAGGTAGGTTCGGTGAGTGAGAGTGAGACCCTCAAGGGGCAACTGGCTTGAACAGATTCTTGTCACTGTCGAGCATCATGGCCTAAGAAATGCAAGTTAATGTATTACAAAATTAAAAACGGCACTTTAGTAGGGGTTCTTGTGATCACAGGTGTAGCACACTCCCCAGAGAACCCCTACAGAGGCCAGGGGGTTGCCAGCACCCATAGGTCTTCTTCCTGGTAGGACTTTGCCCAGCCGTCACTGACAGTGAAATTTACAGCCATGGCTATACGCGTTTCAGCCTCATCCACCTCATTCCGCTACGGCTGCAATCCCACGTTCCCACAAATGCCGCCCTATTAGTGTCCCAGGTCTTCGATATAGTCCTGAGAACAAGCTGCTATGACCCAGGCACGGAGGACTCCATGAAAGCTGCAGAGGACACACTGCGACCCGTGAGCAGCAAGAGTTTCCAGCAGATGATCCTGCTCCCATCTCCCCAGTCCTGTTCAGCCCCAGCTGCACTCCCTTCCAGGGAGGAGGGCCCAGGTCAGGAAACAGGAGATAGCCTGGATGTGGAGGTGTAGACCCCAAAGAGCTTTGGAGTGATGGAGGAGCACCCCTGAAGACTGCTTGCTGTGATTTAGGGCTTGTCAGGGACCCATAAAGTCTTCAGTTGAGTTTATCCAAAACCCTTGTGTGGGATCCACCAGCACTCAAGTTCCAGGACCAGCCCAGTTATTATTTTCTCATCTATTCCACAAACACACACCGAGCACACACCACACCCCAGGCTCTGGGCTGGGGACACGGGACACCCAGGAAGAAAACCAACAGTCTTTGCCCTCAAGAAGCTGTAAGTTCAGTGGGGAAAAGCGGGTACCCAGCTGGTGTGGCAAGTGGACAGAGATGAACCTACTCTTCAGAGCTCTATGGAGTTGGGATGGTTTATGCTAGGTCAGTTTCCTTGGGAGACTGGAATTGGCCCTCCCTGAGTGAGGTGGTGGAGCCGCGGTGTTAGGGCAGGACTGGAAGTCAGTCTTCCTGGGTGTGAATCCTGGCTCCTCCCTTGCCAGCTAGGAGACGTAGGGTAAATCCTTGATTTTCTTATGGCTCAATTTCCTCATGTGTAAAAGAGCAACGATGATCATAGATGATCAGCAGAATAATGCCCCCACACAAGCTCACGCAATAATCCCCAGACCTGTGAAGACGTTACATCGCGTGGCAAAGGTGCGGTTAAAGTTGCTAACCAGATGACTTTAAAATAGAGAGACTCTCCTGGATGGTCTGGGTGGACCCAGTGCAGTCACCAGGGCCCTGAGATGTCGAAGACAACGGCAGAAGGGGAGGTAGTGTCCCAGTGAAGCGACCGGAAGAAGACCCGGCCGGCCATGATGGAGGACGGAGTGAAGGCAATCTCGGAAATCGGGAAGGGTAAAGACGTGGACCCCCCGCTCGGGCCTTGAGCCCTGCCTTGATTTGAACCCAGTGAGACTCGCTTCGGACTTCTGACCTCCAAACTGTAAGATAGCAAGTTGTGCTGTTTGAGCCACCAAGTGTGTGGCAATTTCTGACGGCGGCCCCAGGAAATCCACTCACCACTGCAGTGCTCACCCTACAGGGTTGTTGTGACAACTCATGACTTGATGGCATGTAGCAAATGCAGAGGAGTCTCATGATTCGGGGACCTGTGGGGACACAGTGCTGTGGGCCAGGCCTGGGTGGGGTTCCCACTGGAGACAGCATGAAGGTCCAGGAACCCTTGGAGAGTGCACACGCAGGTCAAAGGGCCAGGGGCAGTATGAGGGCTTGAGCTACCTGGGACACGGTAGACGGGTAAGGTGGGCTCACCTTCTCCACGCAGCCTTTAGTGCTGGCCCCACCCAAGGCACCATCTAGGCCAACTCCACCTCCCATTTCTAAGCCCTGACCCTGAGTCATTATAGGCTGCACAAGCCCCGAATCCTCTCTTATATCTGACTGGTGTCTCCAAGGCACACACCTCAGGGTCACTGTGTCCCAAACCAAGCTCCCTGCCCCATCCCCAACTCAGGCTTCCGCTCTGGTGTGGCTCCCCAGGGAGGGACACCCCCACTGGCCAGCTTGGAGACCTGGGAGACCTCCTCCCTCTTGTGTCCACGCCAATTCCTTCTGAGACCCGATGAGTCCAGCTTTTCCTTCTGGAGTTCTGCCACATCTCTCCATCCTTGCCACCATGGCCTTGGCCTGAGCAGCTGTTTCCTCCACCTGCCCCTTCAGAAGCCTTTTTTTTTGGAGTTGGAGTTTCACTCTGTCGCCCAAGCTGGAGTGCAGTGGTGGGATCATGGCCACTGCAGCCTCGACCTGCTGGGCTCAGGCAATCCTTCCACCTCAGCCTTCCAAGTAGCTTGGAACCACGGGTGCATGCAGCTAACTTTTTGATTTATTGTCGAGATGAGGTCTTGCCAAGTTGCCCAGGCTGCTCTTGAACCCCTGGGCTCAGGCCATCCCCCCACCTCCATACCGCTACACTTGGCCAGGGGCCTCTGTGCCATCCTCCACACCCTCTTTCAGACTTTCCAGGTCATTCTTCTCCCCACGGTCAAAGATCAAACCCAGTCAAAGGTTGTCATCGGGGCCCGTGGGATCAGGACCCTGCCACCCTCTGCAACCTCACTGGGCACCACTTTTCAGAATCTTCCATGGTGCTCTCACCCACCACACAGCCCCTCGGCAGCACCCTGCATCTTCTCACTCCGGCTTCTCAGGCAACGCTCTCCATCCCTGAAAAGGTTTTCTCTCCCCCTTCACTCAGGGCTTATAATCATTGCCTGGATTGGAGCTCAGACGGCACTTCCTCGGAGAAGCCATGATGGGCCGGACCATGCCCCCGCCCTCCACCTGCTGACTTCAGACGTTGAAGTCCTGACCCCTGGGACCTCAGAATGGAACCGTGTCTGGAGACAGGGTCTTTGTGGAGGGGGTTAAGGTTAAATGAGGTCACGGGGGTGAGCCCTAATCCAATATGACTGGTGTCTTTTTATAAGAAGAGGTATCAGGACACAGATCCAGGTGGAGGAAAGACCAGGTGGGGACGCAGGGAGAAGATGGCCATCTGTGGTCAAAGATAAAGTCCTCAGAAGAAGCTATCCCTGCTGACACCTTGACCTAGGACTTCCAGCCTCCAGAACTGTGAGACATAAAGTCCCATCATGGTGGCCCTCGCCAACACCCACGGTAGTCTTTCCATCCACCTGCCTGAGCGTTTCTTCTTGTTAGACACCCCGCCCCCGTCTGTTCTTTTCCCTCACGGTACATACAGGTTTGTCATTGTATATTCTCTGTCACACCACAAGACCTGACACGATCCTGGGAGGACAGAGTGTGCTCTCCAGGCATAACCCTGCTACACCCACTCCCCAGTGTCAGCATCCCTCTGAAGTGTGGCCCCAGCTCTGACTGCACCCTGGGCAGGCACCGATCCCCTCTCTCGGGACAGTCTTCCTGACTGCCACCTGCTTCCCTGGATCACTGGGGCTCACACCCACCCAGGGCCGGCTTTAAGGGTGGGAGACCTGTGTAGTCACACAGGGTTCTGAGGCCAGCAGGACCCATGGCTGGTTTCGTGCTTTGCTGCTGCTGTCTTGAAATTCTTTTTTTTTTTTTTGAGTTGGAGTCTCACTCTGTCACCCAGACTGGAGTGCAGTGGCCGCTCCCGGCCACCGCAGCCTCGACCTGCTGGGCTCCGGCGATCCTTCCGCCTCAGCCTTCCAAGTAGCTGGAACTACAGGCACGCGCCACCACGTCTGGCTAATTTTTTTGATTTTTTGTAGAGATGAGGTCTCACCAAGTTGCCCAGGTGGGTCTTGAACCCGTGGGCTCAGGCAATCCACTGACCCCAGTCTTCCAAGGCGCGGGATTACAGGCTGAGCCACTGAGCCCGGCTATTTCTTAATACTTTTATCTTTGAACTTGGGCTCTGTAAGTTAAGTATGTTGGAACAAGGGCACATGCACACGGGCAGAGAAGCTTCACAGAGAAGAAAGCTTGGTAGTTTGGCATCTCTTTTTTTGTTTGTTTGAGTCCGGGTCTCACTCTGCCACCCAGGCTGGGATAAAGTGGCATGATCACGGCTCACCATAGCCTCAACCTCCTGGGCTCAGGTAACATCCTCCCACCTCAGCCTCCCAAGTACCTGGGACTACAGGTGTGTGTCACCACGCCCACTAATATTTTTTTGTCTTTTTGCAGAGACAGGGTCTCACTATGTTGCCCAGGCTGGTCTCAAACTCCCGGTCTCAAGCAATCCTCCCACCACAACGTCCCAAAGTGCTGGGATTACAGCCATGAGCCACCGGCGCCAGGCCCAGCATTCCTTATCTGAAAGACTTGGGACCAAAAGTGTTATAGATTTCAGATTTGGGGATATTTACATCACGCACTTACCAGTTGAGCATTTAAAATCCAAAAATCCGAAATGTGAAATGCCCCCAAATCTGAGCTGACATGACGTTCCAATGAGATGATTCACTTGAGCATTTTGAATATTGGATTTTGGGCTTTAGGAAGCTCATCACCCTGTGCCTTGGACAGCATTTTCATGGGTGTTTCAAACACAGGCCCCACACGTTCAGTTTACAATGGGCCCCGCAAACTACGCAGCCAGTCCCATCCCAAACTCAGGGAATGCACGAGACCCCAGTCAATTCCCCCAGACCAGGACCAAGGCAAGTGTCTCTCTTAATCAGCTCCCAGAACCTTCCAGAGGGGACTCTGCACCCATTCCACACCCTCCTCACAGCTTTGGGTTGACCTGTGGAGAATCCTGGTCTGGGGTCCACATGCCCTCCCATCCCTGCTGGGCTGTGACAAGCACGCCCCTGCCTTAGAGGTGCTCTCCTGGGTGCGGATGGCAATGAGCTCCATGCTGTCACCTCCCTCCCCCAGACCCAGCGCCGGTCACCAGTCAGTGCCCCCTGGCCAACTGCCATTCACCTCCACATCCCTGCCCATGGCGGGAGGCAGCACTCCCGGAAGGGAGCCTGGCAAGAGGCCTTCATCAAGGGGCACCTCCAGAAAGAAGAAGCCCCTCTTCCCCATCCTGTCCCCACCTGATAAGGCGTCTCTCTCAGACAGCCTAGGCCACCCCGAATGCAGTGTGCCCCCTGAGTGACCCCAGGGTGGGTGGCAGATGGTGTCATTTGGGGAGGAGGCGGATGGCATAGGCAGAGCCCCCTGAGGGTGGTCTAGCCTATTTAGGGGGACTTCACCGCCCACACTATTTCCGGAGGTGGGCACAGGAGCCCTTGCGGGAGCTCTGTCCTGGGCTCTCTCCGGACTCTTCTGGCCCTTCCCAGGACATGACCTGGGGCTGGGATGGGAGTGGAGTGTGAGAGTCCCTCCTCTGAGCACCCCCCTTTCAGCTGAGCTGGGCTAGTGTCTGGTTTACGGGGGAAAGAAGAAACAAGGCCGTGGGGTGCATGCCACACAGGCACTCATGTTTGGGGTTCACCTGGCACTGGCAGGGCATTTGGAGGTGCACCCCCCACAGGCATGAGCCTTTGGGGATGCACCCCACCTGGGCACGCGCATTTGGGGTGCAAGACATGCAGGCATGAACATTGGAGGGTATGGTTCCACTCAGGCACAAGACTTTGGGGGTGCACCCCGCATAGGCATGAGCATCAGGAGTGTGCCCCACACAGGTACGAGCATTCGGGTGCATGCTTCCTGCAGGTATAAGCATTTGGGGGAGCACCCTGGGTCGGTTTGAGTGTTTTGCCTTTTTTTCACGCTGGCAACAGCTGGTGCTGAGTCTCAGAGCCTGTGGCTGTGACAATTATCAAAATGTTTACTATGTGTCACTATTAATAATGCAGAAACCCTGCTAGCCTCCTAGTCAGAAAAAGAGAGCATGACAACGGATTCGGGGAGGGTCCTGCTCTCCGGCCCTGTGACCGGGCCTGTGCCTTCACCCACGAAGTTTCTCAGCCGGCCCTGGAGAAGAGGACAGAACCTCTCTCTCTCCCTTCCCCCGTCCCCCACCACAGCCTTTCAGACGCAGGCGCTAGATCCGTCCACCCAGGAAGCCTTCGCAAATGTTCCATCTCCCCCGTGGCACTGCATTCTCACCTCTGGGTGCAGAAGTGTGGTTGGGAGGGTGCACGTCTCCTCAGTCTGCCCCTTCCCCACCCCACGCTGTGAGCTCCTTGGGGCTGAGACATGCCCCCCACCAGCTTCCCTCCAGTCTCTCCTGTCTGCCCCAGGGCCTTTACACATGCTGCCTCTTCTCCCAGAACACTCGCCGCTTACCTCTGCCTACTAACTCCTATACATCCTTTAGAGGCTCGTTTAAATGTCACTTCCGGTGGGAAGCCCTCCTGGACTCCCTCCCTCCATCTAGGTCACAGATCCCTGTTGAATATTTTCACAGACTCCTGCAACTTGCCTTATGGCACCAATCACTTAGTAATTAAACAGTTTTTTAGCTCACATCTGTCTCTCCCTCTAGACTGTGCACTCCCTGAGAGCAAACCGTGGTTCCCTGCGCATTGTTGTGTCCTCGGTATACAGTAGTCACTTAATAAATATCTGCAGGATGACAAATTGAATGCCAAGGATGAGCCCTGACCCCTGCAGACTATGTAACATGCAGCAGCAGTGATCCACACCTCCTCCTCTGCTCCAGCGAGCATCTGGGCTGCCAGAAGTGCTGGGGGTCTGCTATGTTGTGGAATGTCCCCTTCTTCTGGAACAGTCCTTGCATCTCTGTCATGCATCCTGTCCCCACTCCAAGGCATGGGCAGCTCCTGTCCCCAGCCCTCGCCTCGGCTCACAAACAAGTGAGTGCCTGGGTTTGTGTGGCTGCAAGGGCTACCCATCACTATTCCGTCCAGGACTCGGGCTCCGGGTCCTGGCAAAAGGGTGAGCCCGTGGGGGGTGGGTGGAGCCGGGGAGAGTGCCAGGCACATCCACAGCCTCTGAGCCAGGGCTGGGTCCCCATCTACGTGCAGATTTTGACTTCTACAGCAAAACGCTCCCGGCTGTGTCCTTTCCGCTGGCCAACCCGGAGAGCTGGGGACCCGGCCTTCTCTGCAGGCCTTCTCCCAGCTCCAGGACGGGTGGCTGACGGGACTCAGGGTGGGTGGTGGTGAGGGGTCGTGCCTGGCCAGCCAGGGTCAGGGCGGTGGGAAGCCCTCTGCAGACACACTCGAAGACGCTTCCCCAAGGTTGTTGCATTCAGCAGAAAACACCTGGGTGGGGGTGGGGAGGTCACCCTCTGGCGTTTTCCAGACCTGGGTGTTCTGATGTCCAGTTATGGGATCTGTCCTCCCTAAAGAGAGCCACAGTGACCATCTCTGCATCCCCCCCCGCCCACCTGTATGAGGCTTTGGAGAGAGTCAACCCCAACAAGTACTCAAGGAGCACCCCGTTAGCAGGCGCCTGACCAGAGGCCCTGAGCTCCAGATGAAGGCTCCGGGGTCTGGGCTTCAGCTCCTGGCTCTGCCAGCACCTTACAGAGTAGGCTTGGGCAGAATGTGTCCACCTCTGAGCCTCCACTTCCCCAAGTGTCAAATGAGGCCTCGCAGGTTTGCTTCTCGCCCCTGGCCCCCTGTGCCCATGGAGCAGCCCTGCCTCTCCTGCCTGCACCCCCCAGTCCTTGGGCCTCTACTGCAGGAGGAGAGGGTGATTTAGAAGAGGAGGACTCAGAGGTCGAAGCCCGTTGATTTGTTACAGGTGATGGATGCTGACGGCTGCTCATCTGTGGTCGCTGCTGATTAGAAGCCAGTCTCGGATGGAAAATTAAAGGCTGGATGGGGTCTGGCTGGGGAGGACCACACTCTGTCCAGCACCTCGGCCCTGCTCTCCAGCAGGGGAAGTCAGGGAGTAGTGCCCAAACCTGGCTTCTCATCATCTGTCTGCATGCCCAACACACTGATGGGTACCAGCTCACTGAGGCTGCTTGCCAACCCAGTGTGGAAAGTGGTGCTCTTCCTGTGAAGAATTGAAGCTCGGAGAGGTTAAGTAACTTGCCCAGGGCCACACAGCTGGAAGCAGAGCCAAGGCTGGAGCCCAGATCTGTCTGACTCAGCACGCACACTCTTTCCCTTATGCTATGAGCTTCCTGTTGTGGGTGGCAGGGTCTGGGGAGATTCCGTAACAAGAGCATCAGGCTGGAGGTCAGGCCTGATGCTCTTGTTACTGAATCTCCCCCCTCAAGGTGTCCGTGGACAACTCGGGGGTGATTTCTGAGCCTCAGTTTCACTATCTGTGACATGGACGGTGGAGTGAACGAACTAACGTGAAGAGGAAACACCTGGGAGGTCTGTTAAAGAGCAGATTCCTGTGGGACATGGTGGCTCATGCCTATAATCCCAGCACTTTGGGAGGCCAAGGCAGGAGGACTGCTTGAGCCCAGGAGTTCGAGAGCAGCCTGGGCAGCCAAGCAAGACCTTGCCTCTACAAAAAATAAAAAAATTTACCCAGATGTGGCAGTGTGAGGCTGTAGTCCCAGCTACTCGGAAGCCTGGGTGGTCAAGACTGAGGTGAGCCATGACCTTGCCACCGCACTCCAGCCTGGATGACAGAGTGAGACCCCGACTCAAAAAAACAAACAAAACCCCAGAATTCTGGGCCTGTCCGGGATATTCTGAGGGGGCTGGTCCTGGCAGCGCATGCTGGAGCTGCTGGCCGGCTGGGCCACACTGAGAAGCCCGCAACAGGGAGTCCCTGGGGCTCCTTTCCTTTGCGGCAAGGGCAAAGAGGCCCAGGTGGTGGCTGGCCAGGGCTGTGCTGCCGAACCCCCGCGGTGCCCCCGTGCTCAGCTCCTTCCCAGACCTGCCTGCCTTGGACACTCCGGACCCACCTGGAGCCCAGGGACAGCCTCACACCCCAGGCCCCTGCGCAGCTCTCGTGTGAGCCCACAGAGGACGGTAGCGAGAGAAGGGACTCAGCAGCCAGGCACCGCGGCCTGGAAACAGCCCTTCCCTTAGAGCTTTGTGACCCTGGGGGAGTCACTAGGCGTCTCTGAGCCCCGATTTCCCCGTCTCTAAGACAAGGATGAGGCTGGAACGACACTAGAATCGAGTGTCGCTAACCACCGCACACACCCTGCGCATCCGCGTAGACGCCCATGTGCCTAAACGCGGGGTGTCCCGGGACGGGAGCAAGAGACGCCTGGCGGGGGCTCCGGCGTGGGAGGGGACGTCTGCTGCGTGCTTGGATCGTTCCCCCGACACCGAAGTCCCGCCCCTGCTTCGCGGAGCCCGAGCTGGGGTCTCTGCGCGGAGGGCGGCCGCGAGGGCGAGGGGTCGGCCCTAGCGAGGACTGCGCATGCCCGGCGCTCGGCGAGCCCGGCGCGCAGCGGGCATTCGACGCCGGGAGCCCCTCCCTCCCTCCTCCGCCCCGCCTCCTTCCCCTCCTCCGCCCCGCCTCCTTCCCCTCCTCCGCCCCTCCCACTGGCTGGCCCACCTGCCATTCTCCGGGACTGGCCCGCCCCCGCGTCGCCCTTTACTTATTTATGCTCTCTTCCAAAGGAAGGTGCGTGCGGTGGGCTCGGTTCCTCCGCGCCTCTCGCTGGGCTCCGCTGGCCCGACTCGCCCCCAACCCTCTCCCCCTCGCTGAGACCAAGAGCGTAAATTCCTCCCGGCTATTAATTAAAAGCCGCCTCTCCCTTCGCGCCCGCGTGCTTGCCGTAAATTAATAGCGGTCTTCTTCATCAAATCTTATCTCCTCCGCGAGCCGTAAACACGTGGAGCTCGAGCTGGTGTCTCTGCGCACCCAGCCGTGAAATTTACTTTCTGACGCTTCGGCGGACGGCACGGGGCGGGGGGGGCACCTGTCTGGGGGCCACCCCGACTGGAGCCCCAGAACCGGGCCCCTGGTGGACCAGCTGGGTGGACGGAGCCGCCTCCCCCAGGCTTGGAGGCGGAGCATGGCGGGCCCTTGAAGCCTGAAGGTTCAGCAGTTTAGATGGGATGATAACGGATGCGTGGTGCTGCCTTTCAGATGATTTTGTCCCATCTGACGCTTGTGACAGCTCTGCGAGGGGATGGGGTGGGAGCATGGGCCCCATTTTAGAGACGGGAAAACTGAGTCTAACATGTCCTCCAGAGTCGGATCTGGATGGAGTTCCAGCTCTGCCACTTTCTAGCGGCCAATCTGACCCTCAGTGTCCCCATCCGTCCAAGGGAGAAGACAGGGCTTCCCGCAGCTTTGAAGTGAGAATGCGACAAGCCGCCATATGCAAACGATTCGGGGTGCACGGGGTGAGATCGTCCGCTGAGTGATCTGCCCAAGAGTCTCCATCCAGCTGCAAACCGGCAGAGCCCAGACACGGAACCCCTTGGAGTTGCATCTCCACCTCTGGAAACTGGGGTCCCCGGGCTTGGTCCCTTGGGCGAACTCAGCCTGCCCCTCCTCCTGGCCTGTCAAATGCTCAGTATAGGTCCACAAGCCACAGGCCTGAGGAGGAGCCGGGAGCTGTCTGTGTCCCCAGATAGGCCAGGGCAGAGCCTGGAGAGGAGACACAGCCGCCAGCCCCGCCACAGCTGCCAAGTAACTCCGAGCCATCACCCCTGGCGGCCCCTGGCACGCCTCTCCCTGGGGTCACCCCACTATCACCACCCTACTTAGCAGCAGGAAATCTCCAGCAATTTCCCTTTGGCTGTGGGAAGCCTGGGCCATGTCTGCACACTGTCCCTGTTACTCGCACAGTGACTCATGTCGTCCTGGCACGGGCTCATTCATAAAAGAGACGGGAATCCGCAGCCACGTTGAGAGCCACTCTTCCCATTCAGAGCGGAGTGCTGCCGTCTCTCCTGGCTCTTCCCGTCTGGGGAAAGTCCACCTCACCAGCTGGGTCCGGGCATCCCAGCCCTCAGCTCCCAGGCAAGCAGCCCCCGGCGCGCCCATCAAATCCTCACTCCAACTTCCCTGGATCTAGCCCCCTGCACTCCCCCAAATCAGCCTCTCCGTTCCCAAACATGCGGCTTCTTTCCTTCTGAAGCCTTCTCACTGCTTTGGAGTCTGCTCCTTTTGTTTTTCTGGAGAACATTCAAGTCTGTTTCTAATTCTTCACATCCTCAGGGAAGCATCTCTCTAAGAAATGCTCCTCCTGTCCCGTGATCTGTTCTCAGCATCACCAGAGCCACTCACTCACGAGCTCTAAAGCCCACCACGTTCACGAGACGCTCACCCAGTGGCTCTCAAAGTGGGGGTCCCTGGAACAGCGGGAGCAGCAACACCTGAGATCTTGTCAGAAATGCGGATTCTGGGGCCTGCTCCAGACTTGACGAATCGGAAATTCTGGGGTGGGCTCAGCAGTTTGTGATTTAACAAGGCTTCTAGGTGGTTCTGATGCACACTTAAGTTTGAGAGCCAGTCAGTGGTTCTCACTGGGGTGACTCTGGTCCCCAGGGGACATTTTGCAATGTCTGGAGACCTTTGTGATAGTCACAACTGGCATCCAGAGGGCAGAGGCCAGGGGTGCTGTGACACATCCCACAATGCACGGGATGCTCCCACCCCCTACACAAAGAATTATCAACAGTGCTGAGGCTGAGTTCTCGCTGTACCGAGGGCCAGGGCAGCACAGTCTCGGGGAGGGGGGAGGTGCCCAGGTACAGGCGTCAACAGGGAAGATGGGGGCGCACTCCTCTGCACGCCGTAGGTGCCGAATGCATGCTAACCCACTTCATTCCCCCCACAGCCCTCAGAGAGGGGTCCCTTCAGATGGCCCCCTCTACGGAAGGGCCCAGACACCTGTGGCACAGAGGAGCAACTCGTCTGAGGTCTCGTGGCAAGTGAGTGGCAGGGCAGGGGGGGGACCCCAGACCCACAGAAGCCAGAGCCCCAGTCCTCCCCGCGATGGCCTGCGCCTGACCTTGTCATGTGCACTTGACCTTGTCGTGCCTAGAGAGGCTCAGTGGACATCAAAAGATCTAATCAAGCACAAAAGACAAACTGTAGGCACTGTGAGCCCTCACTTACTTATTCTTTCTAGTTAGTGCCTACTGTATATGCTCCTTTATAAGCCAACTGCTCTACTTGGGATGGTGTCATTCCAGGATGCAAGAAATTCACACTCCAGCTCCGAGCAGTTCACGCATGTGAGTGTGTGTGTGTCCCTTCCAAGACCAAGAGCTGCAGATGCTCAAAGCACTTGCAGAGATAGTATGGGTCCCTCGGGCAAGCTGGGTTTTGAGGGGTGAGGCAGATTGGCAGAGCTGGGAAGAGAGGCCAGGAAAGCCCAAGCAAGGGATGTAGCCTTGAAGCTAGACAGTCGCAGCTCTATTTTGCTCCACTGCTACCAGCAGTGAGAAGCTTGGCCGAGTAGCTTACTACACAAGACTCAGTTTTCCAGTTCTGCCAAGTGGGGATGTGCCTACTGGTCCCACAGCATCGGGCGGGGATAAAAACGGAAGTTCCTGGAAGGCGCTCAGTGTTCACTCCGTCCTGGGTCCACGCTGGCTGGCCCTGGAGCAGAGGTAGTTCCAGTCTGGTCACTGGAGGCTGGAAGGTGGGGTGAAATCGGACAAGGCCGAGGTAAGAGCAATCCAGCAATTCGCCTCATCCCCAGGCAGCAGGAGCCAGCAGCGATGGTTCTGAGCAGTCCTGCAGAGCCACTGTGGATTAGCAGGTGTTACAGAGGTGCTAAGTGCCATTAGCACCTAATTACACCTTTGTCCTTGTTGTAATGAACTTGGAAAAAGGACTGAAAAAGGGAGAGCCTTAACGAGAAAGCCAGCTGCCAGCAAGAATATCTGCAAAGGTGTCCACTCCTCCCCAGAATGTGGCCTCTTTCCAACGGCCAGAGGGCCTGGGGCAGCCAGATGGCCAGGACACAGCCGGTGACAGACCCTCACTCGGTGCTTCTTCAGCTCCTGACCGCAGTCGAAGTCTAAGTCTTGGCTCGGTAGGAAGCAGGGAGCCAGTGAGACCCTTTGAGAGGGGAGAGGCGGGCGATGAAAGAGGCCGTTTAGCAAGACGCAAGTCGGACGGCTGTCTGCGGGCTGGATGGCGAGGTGAGGATAGATCTGAGGCTTAGCTGGGAGGCTGTTATGGTAATCTGGGTGTGCATGAGTGTGGCCGAGTACCAGGAACCCACATGCACTGACAACCACACCCTCTTTCCCGCATTTGCTTCCTCTCTTGGAGATGATGCTGGAAAGCCCAAGGGTCCCTCAAGAAACATGCCAAGGACTCAAAGCTGGCTTTGCCCAGGGCCAAGAATGTGTGCTGAGACCCAGCACCACCCGGACACTGAAGGCTCCTGTGCCCCCCAGACTCAGGGCTGCTCCCTTAAACCATGGCCTAGTAGAGGTGGGGTTTCCAATGGTGCAGACCTAGAGAAAACAAGGGTCAGAGACACTAAGTCTCAGGGGCTGGAAGGCCCAGCCGTGGCCCCCGCCTTTTCTTGTGGTGACCACCCTGCTGGGCATGCCCTTGCCTGGTGGCAGCTGGTTCTCACTGCTCCTGCTTTGAAGTGTCCACCCAGGTGACTAGTGGTGGTTGGGGCATTGTGCTGGGCTCCTGGTCACCACCCCCAGATCATCTCGGCTCCCCTGACCACCAGCACCCTCCTGTTGGGTCCATGTTGGGTGGCCAGGTTTAGCAAAACCACCAACACAGGACACCCAGTTAAACTTGAACTTCCCTTCAGACCCAAGGTTGTTACAGTTGGGCTCTTGAACGGTGCAAGCCCGCAGGAAGTGCAGCACAGATTTGCAAAGATGCGGATGCTAAAGGATGAATCATTTATCTGTCACTCAAACTTACCTGGGTGTCCTGTCTCTTACCTGCCACCCCATCTACCTGGAGATGGCAGAGACACAAGACCTGGACATGGCATGGAGAAACATGCAGAGGGCACCAGGACATCTGGTTCTCTCTGGCACTCCCTGTTAAAGTGGACACATGACGGAGCTCTGCAAAGACCACTCCACTGTGAAGTGGGGTAACTACCTAGGGCGGCCCTCCCGCAGCTGCCAGGATACCTGACAGGTGAAAAGCATCAGGCAAAGGCGAGAGGGGTTGGGAGAGGGTCAGTGGATGGTCAGTGAGGGTTCAAAGGCCACCAAGAGCACGCCCAGCCTATCTGGGGACACAGGACACATGCTACCCACATGCCCAGCCTCAGTTTCTCAACTGGGAGAGAAGGGCGCTGATCTCTGTGGCCCCTTTTAACTTAAGACTGTGAGACTGCTGCCGGCCACCTGCCTTGATCTGCCAATAAGGAGTCATCCGGGAACTGCAACTTGTCTGCCTGCAGCCCCGAAACACAGAACAGGAAGGTAAATCCACAGTCAGAAAGAGCGTCATGTGCTGCAGTCCGCAGCCAAGACTCTGTGAGCTTGGCACCATGTGCTTCCTGGAACGGTCCAGGCCTCTGTGCCCCATCATGCCGGAATTAGAGGCTGCCTACATGTGGCCACACTGCACCTGCCGGCAGGGTCACACCTGTATGATTAAAATGTGTGGTAGCGCATTTTATCGGAATAATAAAAATTAAAATGATCAAAATGGAGTCGGAGCCCAGCCAAAGAGGGAGAGCTGGAGGGAAGGCGTCTGCGGCTTTTTATTTTTGAAGTGCGATAACCGCATGGGGGTTGTGACGGCCTCTTTCCCATGCCCCCAGCAGCGCCTCCAGCCATCTGTCCCTGCCAGCTCCCTGCCTGGTTAGCTGGCTTCCCGAAATGTGGCTGTCTGGAGTCTAACTGGGGCACGGCAGGAGCCGTCACCCCGAGCTGAGCCAGGGGCAGGAGGAAGGGACGAGAGGACAGGAGGCAGGACGGCCAGGGGCAAGGGCGGCGGGCCAAGGAGGCACAGGTGAGTGGGAGGACAGGATGGGCAAGCACACTCTGGTGGTTGCTGGGCTACCCCTTCCCCAGAATGAGGACAGGAAGAAGGGTCCAGGGAGGACCCACCGCACCACCGTGATGGCACCAAGAGCTTTGGGGGGTCTTTGGAATCAAAGGGGCACAGATGCGTGACCCGGCCACATGTCATCTCCCAAGCACACGCCAGGTGTTAACCTCAGCTCACCCCAGTAACGCTGCGCTTGTAGTGCACAGGGGTGTCCGTGGATCACCCCAGAGCGGTGTGGGAAGAAGGCTTGGACTTCGGCGGGCCTAACCTGCTTGCAGGGCATGTGGGAGGCCCAGGGAGAGGGTGCGTGTGCGTGGGTGCGTAGGGGGGGCTTCCTAAGCTCATGGTACAATGGCCCTCCCCGCCTCCTCGCCAACCCGGCTCCTGTTCCAGTTCTTCCCTCAACATCCTCACCCTCTGCCCACCTCCGTGCCACCTGGGATTGTGTCCAGTGCAGATGTGGGACTCCGTGAGTCCCTCTGCCAGCCCCGGATGCAGACAGACCTGCTCCTGAGGGGCCCAGATGCCTCTGTCATTCAAGTTGCCGGGCAATCCTGAAGCCCAGAACCTCTCTCGCAGAGGCCCACAGAGTGATGCAGCCTCAGCACCCCTGCTCCCCACCCAGTGCTGGCACAACAGCAGCCTTTCTCCTCACTGTGTAGGCAGGCTCCACCCACAGGTACAGCTACGGGATGAGGGGTTCCCCCAAAGGCCATGAAGCATGCACTCAAGGCATTGGGGTAACCCAAGCAGCATTTGCTTTCTGGGGGGCTGGGGGAGGGCAGAGGGACCGTCTTGGACCCAGGGGCAGGACACCCAGCTTGCAAGGGCTGGAGCCTTTAGGGGAAGGAGCAGATGGCACCCAAAGTTGAACCCCTTCTCTGCAGCTCCCCCCCACCCTGCGCCACCCACGTGATGCCCACTGATCAGATTTGGGGGTTCTGACACGCAGTAATCGGATCACAGGAGGTGTTAACTGGATTAGGCAGAAGGCTTCAGGAGACACTGGCTATTAAGCAGCACGGGGTGTGAGCACGTGGCAAGGGCGGTTTCCAGCCTCACTTTCTCCTCCTTCCCGCCTGGAGGGCAGGGCTGAGGGCGCCCATAGCGAGGGCCTGGAGCAAGCCATCCCTCAACCCTCTTATTTTGTCCCTGGCCCCTCACTCACCCTTCCTGGCTGTGTCTCAATGTCCTTCCTTCTCTGAGCACTGACTGTGCAGCCGGATCTGTGCAGGACACCTTGGTCGCATTATCTCCTTTGATCCCCATACGGAATTTGCAAGTTAAGTTTTAACATCCCCACTTAATAGAAGGAAAAACAGAGGCTTGGAGGTTAAGAAAATGACCCCGTAACGCATAGTAATAAATACAAGTCTGGAATTCCAATCATGCCTCAACTTTTCCATCTCAAAAGCCATCTCTCCAAACTTAGTCATAGTAGGCGTACACCTTTGGGACCAGGCGGGGGCACGGTCCGCCGCGGTCAGCCTCTGAGGCTGAGTGCTGGGCTGGGAGGAGGCAGCAGAGGAAGGGATGTGTGTGCTCCAGGGGAGGCCAGCCACCAGACAGTGCCCCCAGCGCCCCACCCGCAGGCTGGAGTGCCTGTCTGCCCCACTGCAGCAGCCAAGGGCCACAGTCTCTCCTCCTCAGGCTCCAGAATGCACGGCCTCAAGACAGTCCTTGCTCCTGTGTTCGAAGATGCCCTTCCCTCCCCAGGTGCTGCCGTAAGACCCTAGAGGCAAGGACCTGGCTGCTCCACGGGATGGTGGGGGCAAGGGGAGAGACTCTGCAAGATATTCCAGAAGCCAGCCGGTATGTACAGTCCCTGCACTGTGCTTGCTCTGGCAAGACTCCCTGCCCACCCCATGATGGGTGGATGAAGAAGCACACACACATATACACACATGCACACACAGCAACACACATATACACACATGCACACACAGCAACACACATATGCTCATGCAGTGCATAGACACACACGCACACACAATACATACACACATGCACATACACATAACAATACATGCATGCACACACACATACATGTGCATATACACACCTGCGCACACATACAGCACGCACATGCCTGCACACTACACACATACATGCATGTGCACACACAGCAATACGCACACACACATATACACACAGCAATACATACACACATATGCTCATGCAGTGCATAGACACACACGCACACACAATACATACACACATGCACATACACATAACAATACATGCATGCACACACGCATACATGTGCATATACACACCTGTGCACACATGCAGCACACACATGCCTGCACACACTACACACATACACACATGTGCACACACAGCAATACGCACACACACATATACACACAGCAATACATACACACGAATACACACATGCGCCTGTACGTACCTGCACACAGCACACTCACAACTGCACACATATGCACACACATCATACACACATGCGCACACACATTGCACACATGCACATACACATGCACACACACACAGCACGCACATATGCACACAGATACACATGCACACACATCATATACACATGCACGCACACAGCACACACATTGAACACATGCACATACACATGCACATACACACAGCACACCCATATGCACACAGATACACATGCACACACATGTGCACACATGCATACACACACGCACAGGCCCTCCCCTCCTGCCTGCCCAGCACCCCGTCAGCACTGACATCTGAATCTGGCTCGTCTGCTCCATCATTCTCTCTTCAGCCGCCATGTTGACAGCCCCAGAACAGAGACTCTGGCCTGTTCCTGCCGCGCCTGCTGCAGCACCCTCAGTTCCCAGCTCGGAGCCGGGTAAGCAGGAGTCCGTCCAAGAGGCCCTTGTGGAAAGACTGAGGACTTGAGCGAGAGAAGGGTGCGAGTGGGAACAGGCCAGTGGGCTGCGGCAGGGTGGAGGGAGGACAGGGGGCGTGGGACTCAGAGGTGCAGGCCTGGGAGAGGGCGGCCCTGCGTGCGGGAGGCAGAGAAATTGGCGGGGGGCGGAGGGGCTGGGGGCAGTTCACTGACACCATTTGCTCTGTGACTCTCCTGCCTAGGCTCCTATCCGAGGGTGTCCGCCAGGAACATCTGGACACAACACCGTCTGTGGCAGGGCCCCAGAAGGAGGCCCCGTGCTGTCCAGGGACCAAGCCCGGCCCAGACCCCCACACAGCCACACGTGTGACTCCTGGCTCTGCACGTGACCTTGGGCCCTGGTGGCCCAGAGAAAGCTGCTCACCATGAGGACACCACCGCAGGCGGCCTCAGGGGCTCATCAGAGGAAGAGGCTTCGTTCTCGCCCAGAAGGGCCAGCCCCACAAGCTGCCTCCCAGGGCAGCGTGGAGCCACAGGAGGTAGCCTGGGCCCCGCCTGCCTCGGGTGGCCCTGGCGGCTGGCCACAGCCCCGGGGTCGGCGGGAAGCTGGGTTCAGGGAGTAGTCAGGGACGGGGGGCCAGAAGGCAGCTTGGAGGAGGGCCTGCTGGGACAGTGTCCGTTCAGGCCTGGCGTCTGTCCCCGGAATGCTTGGAGGCAGCCAGGAGGGTGGCGAGGGTCGGGGGAACTGGGGACGGCAGGCCTCACCCTGCAGGCTCCCTGCTGCCCAGTACCAGCCGCCAAGCAGCCCGGGGATGCGGCAGACATGGCCTGGGTGGGCCAAGGGGAAGCCCCGAATCACAGAAATGGAAGGCCATGGCCTTGGGGAGGGAGGAAGAGCCTCCAAGTAGAGGCTCTCCCAGTCTCCATGTCCCAGGCAGCCCCCAAACACCTGGCTAGGATACACACATAGGAAGCCTGTGAGATGTGGGTCCCTGCAGCTCTGGAACAGAACCGCGGGGCAATGTGGGGCAGCGGAGGCCTGGAGAGGGACCCACAGGAGAAGCGTGGAGGCAGCCGGGCCTCCATGAGAGACGGCAGCTGGGAGTATCCGTCAGCGATTAGCAAGAAATGTCAGCACAGCAGGGTCCGGCTGGTGGCCTGGAGGAAGCCTCCTCCCTTTCCAGGAGAGGGAGCATGGCACGGTGTGAAAGTTTACTGGAACCTCACGCAGGGCCAGAGACCTCGGACAGGTCATGTCACTCAACCTCGGTGAGCCTGTTTCCTTATCTGTAAAACGGGTTTGCATGACTGCATGGAAGCACCTACGACAATGCATTTTGCCTATCGATATATTTATGCATTTGTGTATTTTTGCATTTTCCCCACCCCTGTGTCCCAGCCTTTGAGAAGCGGCACTGGCTGATGGTGTTGCTGCAGTGATGTTTCCCAGAAGTCTCCAGCACTCAGTGAGGCCACAGCTGTCTCTGATGTTTCTCCCATCCCCATATGGGAATGAGGAGGGTGTGCACCCAGGAGGGGCAGGGGACACAGCGTGGGGTGGCGGGTTCCGGTCTCCCTCCCCACTCTGATCTCGTGGCCCCTCCAGCCCTCATCCTCGCTCCACGGCCTCCAGGTGCTGGGTCCTTGCACCAAGGAGGGAGATCAAGCTGGCCTGGAACGAGAGAGGCCAGCCTCATCCTCAGAGTCTGCCACTTGCCCAAGGAGGCACGGGTGGGACTGAGGCCACTGCCCTCCTGGGAATCCTGGGGGGGACCCTGGGCCTAAGGGACTGTCTCCTCACTTGAGGCTGTTCCTGCCCGGGGGCCAGGCCCCGTGCCCCTGGGCTCACCCCCAACATGGTACCTGTGCCCTTTCCGCCCACAGAGGGTGTTCTCATGTTCACTCGGCTTTCTCTTGCCCATAGTGCTCAGTCTGGTGATTTGTCGGGAATATTTTTCACTCTCCCCACTGGTGTTTGCCGGGTGGAGATTCTCCCTGGTGCTGGCTACCCAACAACGCACCACTGATCCAGGAGGGAAAGCTGCCCTGGGGAGCCGACGAGTGCCAGGTATAAGAAGGTTTCTGGACGCTGTGACCAAATCTCAGCCTGCCACATACGATGGCCTGACCCTGGGCAAAAATCATGAGATCTCAGTTTAGTAAAGCAGGGATCACATCTTTTGCTTTCAGGACTCCTGAGTTTATGCCAGCACCGTCGGGCCTGGTCCCCAGCACACAGATGGCACAGAGACAGTGGAACCCTGAGCTGTCACCACGCCACTGGCCCAGGCTCTCAGGACTCATCGAATAACAGCCTTCCTCCAGTCCCCTCGTCCTTACAGACGTGTGTTCATAGGAGTTTCCACCACGTGCTTGTGCATTTACCATTTTATTTAGTTTATCGTGATGTCCCTACAAGGCGAAATAATTCTCCCTCCAGTTCTGCAGACGAGAAAGTTGAGGCATGGAGTTTGGGTCACCGCTCTGAGGTCACTCAGCCAGTCGATGGCTGAGTTGCTCTCAGGTGCCCTAGTCTTCAGACTTTTCCTTCACATCTCCCTCTGGGGAGGGCATGAGGGTTCCCTGCCCCCACCTCGGGTCATGCCCATCCTCCCACCACCAGGGGAGGAGGGAGCACATGTAGAATGACAGGAGTCTGTGGGGCTCAGAGGCCACTTTCTGGGGTTTGGAGGCCCAGCAGGGGTGAGTCCCAGTCTCTGACACCTTGCCCTTCCAGCTCAGGTTGCTCTGTCATCGGCCAATGGCACCTACACCAGGCCATGTGGGCGGTTCAGGTGGCACAGGCCTTGACAGCCAGCTGGCCGAGGCAGCCCCGTGTATCTGCCAATTTTAATTGTTTATTCTCCAGCCTTGTTTATGACTCGATAAAATCCATAACACAGATAGCGCCTGTCTCCCCCTGGCTTCCTCCGCCCGGCTCTCACTCCCCGGGGATGCAGCTCTGCTCTTTATAGAAACCACTTGCTAAACCAGGCCCACTTGAAACCCATCACTGTCAGCAAATGACCCTCCAGGAGAGGAAGCTGCCAGTTAAGGGAGAAGATCGGGCGTGACGTGATTGCCAGCCTCTTCTTCCATGGGCTCCACACGGTCTTCCTGGCAGTGGCAGAACCCATCCAAGGAGAGCCCTGAGTCTATACCCATGCCAGCTGTGGGGAAGGTGGGCGGGGCCCTGGACAGGCTGGAGAGGAGGCTGGCACCTCGTGTGCGTGAGGAGACCTGGGTAGTCGTGGCACGTCTACACCACAAAGGGAAAGGATCAGGTGCCGGCAGCTGCAGCTTGGTCTGGCTTTTCATCAAGTAGTGGACCCTTTCCTTAGGTACAATTTGAGGCAGACCCCCGATAGATGTGTTGGCTGAAAACAGGCCTTTCTGATGCAGTAGCAAGTGGGAAACGGAGCACCACCCAGAACGAATGACCCCTTTTCTCATTTATCCAGCTGAAGTCCAGGCACTCTAGAAGGCCAAGACTGGACTTTTTCCACTGTTGTGTCCTGTGCAGTGGGCCCGGCCCAGTGATGTGTCTCTAGCAGCACTTAACACACTGTCCAGAAGGAGGAAGGGAGAGAAGGAGGGAAGGAAGAAGAAAGAAAAAAGAATGGAGGAAATAATGAGGAAGAGGGAAAGGGAGGAAAGAACAAGGAGGGGGAGAGAGGGAGGGAACATGTATGAACCTACTTTCTCTTTCCTTCCACCTCAAGCATAGCTCAAGACCCATTCTTCCGCCTGAGCCACCCACCCATCTCCTTCTTGGGACTCTGATAACATCAGAAGCCGCCGTCTCCTGTCCCGTCCCTGCCAGAACCCCGTCTGCTCCTGGCCTGAGGGAGCCAAGCCAGGGATGTCCGGCATGCAGGCCCGGGATCCTGGGCTGTCACGGGGCTCCTTCAGAGCAGGTGGGTGCCCAGCCCAGTTGCGACGGCATCGGCATCGGCATCGGCATCGGCATCGATGAGTCTCACACACCTGGGGTTATCTGCCAAAGCCTGGGGCGGCTGTGGCAATGGATAAGCTAGAGATCCATGCAAAAGCGATGCTGACCCCATAATAGCCCTTTGTCATGATGTGTCTTTGCAAACAGTGGTTGCTAAAAAAACAACCACAAGCAGGTGGAAAGTCCCAAGTTTCTTGGGGAAAGAGGGAGCCTGTTTCTGGGTGCCCAGCTCTGGGCTGCCCCACCCTCCTCTGGCCTTTGCTGCTCCTGCTGCCTCCTGGGTCCCACCCAGTAGTAGCACTGGCTGTCTCTCCAGGGCCTGAGGATGGTGGCTGTCTGCTGGGCCACAGGCCACATCTGGAGTTCATCCTTCTCATCAAATGAGTGGCTGTTTCCCAAGCTCTGGCTCTCTTGATCCCCCAAAGCCCTGTTTGTGTTGCTAACAAGGATGGTAATTTGTTCTTTAGAAATGGGCTGCCTTCCCAATGGGCCTCCCTGGCTTCTGCGCGGGACACACACACACACACACACACACACACACACACACACACACACACACACACACGACACAGCTCCTTGGTCCCAGGGTCGGAGCTGTCCCACTAGGGACACCGAAGTCCTCTTCAAGACAGACAGACCCTCACCTGCACCAGCACTGAGCCCCTAACTCTCCAGGTGACTCCAGGATGCCTAGGGACAGTGTGGGGAGATGGCATCAGCAGCCCCTGCCAGCTCCTCTCCAGCTCTGTGACAGGCCTTTGTGGCCATCCAATCAATGCAGACAACTCGATCTGGCATCAGGTCCCTGTGCAAACCACAGCCCATCAAGAGGCATTTACTGGCGTGAAAACAAACAGTCCCCCTCCCCAGTGCCCGGCCAGTCCTACCTCCACTCCCCGCCGGGTACCCTTCGCCTGTCCTTGGTGCAGCTCAGACAACTAATCCGGGCTGCTCACTGCTGTGCATTCCAATCTCTGCCCAAGCAAGTCTGAGTCTCCCAGGGGACAGGAGGTGGGGGCCAGGGGGTCTGGGAGGCAAGACTCTGTGCACAGCAACCCACCCGAGAGGCCTTGGGCCCTCCAGACCTTGTGCTTTTACTGATGATCTGAGTTGAAGCACCTTGACCTCTTGAGGTGATATCCTGGGTCGAGTAAGCCTCTCCCCAAATTCATGTCTACTCAGAGCCTTGGAAGTTGGCCTCATTTGGAGACAGGATCATTGCCCACGTAAGCAAGTTGAGACGAGGTCCTGCCGGACTAGGGTGCACCCTAATCAATGATGATTTCCTTCTATTTTTTTTTTTTTTTGAGTTGGAGTCTCACTCTGTCGCCCAGACTGGAGTGGAGTGGCCACTCCGCAGCCTCGACCTGCTGGGCTCCGGCGATCCTTCCGCCTCAGCCTTCCGAGTAGCTGGAATTACAGGCATGTGCTACCAGACCCAGCTGATTTTTGATTTATTGCAGAGATGAAGTCTCACCAAGTTGCCCAGGCAGGTCTAAAAGGAGGAAAATTTGGACACAGAGACACGTGCAGAGAGATGATATGAAACACAGAGACATGGGAGGAAGGCCAAGTGACACGGAAGCAAAGGACCGAGTGGCTTGTCTACAAGCCAAGGAACACCACGGATCGCTGGGAGCCCCAGAAGCTGGGACAGAGGTAGAGAACCAATCGCTGCAGAGCCTCCAGAAGAACCCAGCCCTGCCGACACCTTGATTCTGGACTCCTGACCTCCAGAAGTGTGTCTGAAGCCACCGGTTTGTCGTACTTTGCTGTAGCAGCCACGGGAAACCCATTCAGGTGGACAGGTGGGCTGGGCAGGCTTGGGAAACTGAGGCCCAGAAGTCAGAGTGGTTCACCCCCAGGCCGCAAAAGCGAGGCAGTGACACAACTGAGGCTGGAGTTTAGATCCCCTTCCCCCACCCCAAGAAACCTCTGAGAACCGAGAGGACCCCAGGACCACGCTGCAGCCACTGGGTTTGGAAGGAGGCCGGGGTGGGAGGCCTGAGCACAGCTGGGCCCGTTTTCCTCCACTGCACCCCCAGCCGCACACACGCCCCGTAAGGCCCTGGATGGGAGTTCCTCAGCTCCAAATCGGCTTCTAGGATTCTCTGGAACTTAGCAGAGTGCTGGCGCCTAGAAGGCGCTTGTAAACGAATACACGGATGGAAGAAAAAGAAATCTAAGATTTTTTTTGATGGAGCTCCTTTGCAAAAATCCTCCTTTTTCGGGTGCCAACTGGAAGCAAAGTTAGATGGCTTTTTTTCCCCTCATTCTCAGTCTCTTAAATCCCAAGAAACCCACATAAGGGATTCTGTGTCTGTGTTCAGGTCTGGGCATGGCCCTTAAGGAGGGATGCTGATTGAAAGCAGGGTTTCCCCGCTTCGGCTCTGTTGACGGTTTGGCAGGATCATTCTGTGTGTGTGTGTGTGTGTGTGTGTGGTGGGTGGATCCTGTCCTGTGCACCCTGGGATGCGGAGTGGCACCCTGGCCTCTACCCGCTAGAGGCCCAGATCACTTGAGCCACCCCCATCCCCAGTTGGGGTGATAACCACAAGTGTCTGCAGATACTGTCCCATGTCCCCTGGAGGGCAAAGTCATCCCCTGCTGAGACCACCAGGTGTTGACCTCGCAGGCAGGCAGAGGTGAAGAAAGCCTAGGCCCCTCTCAGAGGTCTCGAGGGTGGAGAGTGAGGGGTGTGTTGTGTATCCTGGAGGTTGCCATCTTGTGGCCTGCCTCACCAAGGAGAATTTTCCTGTCCCGGGGGTGCCCAGGCAGAGGCTGGGGCCCCCTGTGCTTGAGAGAGACCTTCTGTTCGGGGTAGAGGATTCATACTGACCTTCTCCAAGAAGGTTGGTGTACTATCAAGCTGTCGAATTGGAGAAATGACTTCTTTTCCCTCTGAAATGCAGGCTCTTATGTCCCAAGCCGGCCCACACAGTGGGGTGCCCTAAATGCTGCCCCAGGTGGGACGGCCTTCCCAGCTTGCAGGGAATGTGGGCCCCTGCTCCTACCCCACCCTGAACAAGCGAGACAGCAGCCCCCTGTGTGTCATAGTGCTGTGTGGGCAACTTTTTCAAACATTGTCCCATTAGCCCTTCTCCTTAAATCTACCCTATTAGAGAAACAGTATTAGCCTCACTTTAAAGACGGGGAAACCAGCAGGGCACGAGGGCTCACACCTGCAATCCCAGCTCTTTGAGAGGCCACGGTAGGAGGAACCCTTAAGGCCAGGAGTTCGAGACCAGCTTGAGCCACACAGTGAGACTCTGTCTCTACAACAAAAATTTAAAACTTAGCTGAGTGTGGGGGTGCATGCCTGTAATCCCAGCTCTAGGGTGGATCGCCTGAGCCCAGGAGGCCAAGGCTTCAGTGAGCTATAATTGCACCAGGACACTCCAGCCTGGGCAACAGAGTGAGGCCTTGTCTCCAAAATAAAGAAAAGAAAGACTCAAAGTTTAAGAAGTGGCCAGAGGTCACACAGCTTGAGCGGTTAGGGCTGGGACTCCAACCTAGGTCTGCCTGGCTCCTTCTACAGGACGGGTCCGGGATCATCTGAGGATGTCCCCTACCTGGACCACCAGGGGGACAGCAGCCAGTAGTCACAAGAGTGCCCTCTTCACGGGAGCCCTGGAAAAGAGGTGTGAAAGACAGGCGGGTGGGGCGGAGAGGAGGGAGCGCAGAACCTCCCAGCAACATCCCCCGGCAGGAGCACAATGCCCGTTTCAGAACCCAGGGCCAAACGGGCAGCAGGTCCCCTGGAGACGCCACACCGAGGGAACGCCTGCCCTGGGGGCAGTGCCAATGCGTCAGCCTGCCTGGCCGTGGGAGTGTTTTTTTCCAGGGTGAGGCTGGGAGCGGTTTCCAGGTGGGGGTCTGTGGAAATAGCGAGCTCACACGTGCTCTCCGTGAACAGAGCCCCATTCAGCCTGCCTAGCCCAGCGGACCCTCAGGCCAACAGCCCGCATTCCGGGAAGGGTGGAAAAGCCATTGAGGGAGGAATGCCTGGTCGGAGCCAGCCCCTCACCACCCCCGCGTCCTCTGCCTCCTCCTCCACTTGCAGGACAAGGTAAACGCAGGCAGGGGACAGGGACCTGACACTCGGACACCCGCCGTGGGCCCACAAAGCACAGCACTGCAGCAGGACGGGACCCTTTTCACCACAAAAGACTGGTGGGCAGGTGGCTTAGAGGAGCAAGCAGTTGCTCTGGGACCACCACTGCTGCCTATCATTCCCTACTAAGTCCTGGGACTGAAGACAGAGGATGGGCAGAAGACTGTCGCAAAAACCCAGGAGACCTTGATGAGCTATTCAGTGAGAAGGTGCAGGGGTGGGGTGCGGAAAGAGAAGAGGTGGTGCTCGGGTCTCAGGCCTCAGCTGCCGGGTGGCAGGTGGGTTCACTGGGATGACAGGAAGTGGATGCAGACATGAGCAGGCTCCCTCTGGGGATGGTGTTAAGGGAAGGCCTGGAAGACCAAGGGGAGGTTTAGGAGGGCCTGGGGTTCATCACAGCCATGGTTGGGGAGCTTTGGGTGAGGGTACCGTCAGCACAGCGGGGACAGCTATGACCACGGAGCCCAGGGGCGGGGAACACAGGTGCACACCCACACTCAGGGGACCGCTGCAGGCAGAGGAGGCCCCAAAGGGTCCCGGAGGGAGATTTGGGCAGGAGGACCTCGGGAGATCTGAAAGCCCAGAAGGAGAGCTCCCTACCAGGCGAGGCGAACTAGGGACAAAGGGGCAAGGTGTTCGAGGTCCCCATGGGTTTATCAACATGGAGGTCACAGGCGATCTGGATCTCAAAGTCCGAAGGGGGCAGGGTGATGTCAGAGGCAGTGAGGGATGTGGTAAATGGGAGCGGAGCCTTCAAGAGGTCTGGAGTGAAGGGAAGACCTGGAGAAGAGGCCAGAGCGATCAAGGGAAATTGCTAAGATCATGACGCGAGAGACTTCACAGGTGTGTGCGGATGGGATGTTCTCGGCAGAGGGGGCGGACAGAGGCACAGTGCAGGGGCACCTGGGTGGGTGAGGGGCGGCGTCAGGCTTGGGCGGTGGGTCTGGCCTTGACCACCGGAAGTGGGAGCAGAGAGCACGGGGGTGGAAGAAGAACTGCTGGAAGGCTGGACTCCTGGAGGATCTCATTTGAGGGTTCTCCTCCTCCTTGAAAAGACCATCGAGGCCACGTGCTGAGGGGCAGAGGAGGTGGCAAAGTCGTGAGGATGGCACATGACTCTAACTTTCCTTCCCTGAGTCAGCCCGGCATCACCTCCCCCAGGAGGGCTTCCTTGTCCTCTAATTCTGGAGGGATGCCCCGTCACTCCTTGAAAGCCTGGTGATACCCCAGCACACCTCCATGCACTGACGGCACACACTGTGGCGATCTACTGGGGTGTTTGGGTTCCTCACTAACTGAGTTCGTGCTCCCAGGTCAAACGCACATGCACACCGCCGGCCCTTCGTGGCATGCTCGGCACCTAATAGGTGCTCAAAATGCTCGTTGAGTGACTGCCAGATCGGAGGGTCTCTTTCCTCCATCTACAGACTCAGGCTGCTGCCATTCACCACGTCTGAGAAAGCTGACACCCCACTTCCCCGACATCCCAGCGAGACCACAGGAAACTGTGGACTTGGCTTTTTCCTTCCTGTGTTTTGAGGAAAATAACAAGTCCATTCACACCAGGCAAACAAAACGGTGGCCCTGTGATGTGCTGATGGGATCCAATTAGCAGCAGAGGTGAGGCTGTGTTGGTTTCCTTTGCAAACATCTTATTAATTTGTGGGGCGCTTGGGGGGCACGGTACACTCGTTTCTCATCATGACTTTTGCTTCATGTCCCAACTAGCGTGACTGACTCTTGAGGAAAGACTGAGGCTCTGGGAGGCAGAAGCAGGGGTCCAGGAGCTGGCAGACAGCAGCCCCCTGGAGAAGCGGGACGTGGCAGGGCTTGGGGTGGCCCACGGAGCCCCGCTTCCAAGGCGGGCCTTGTGGGTGAGGGGGCTGGTGAGTAGGAGGAGGTGGCGCTTTCAGAGGATCAGAAGCTAACAACAGCGGTCACCTCCCTGGGCGGGCCTCCACCATTTCACTTCACATCTCTGACCCTCACAGTGGCTATGAAGGCAGGGATGACTCACTCTGCTTTGCAGACGAGGCTCAGGGAGGTGTTGCAAATGGACCGTGTGACGTGGCCAGGACATGCTGAAATTAGGTTCGAACCCAGCTCTGGTTCCCTCCCGAGCCTGCTTTCTTCTGGACAGTCACCATCGACTCCGTCCACGAAGATATTCCGTTCCAAGAACGGAGAGTGGAAAAGGGAAAATCGTAGGAGCAGGAGCAGGTTCTGTTCGTGACAGAAACTGGTGCTCCTCGTTCCAGAAGCGCCTGCAACCCAAGCAGTTGCTTTGGGACGGCCACCACCGCCCGTTGTTCCCTGCCGAGTCCTGGGACTGAAGGCAGGAAGACAGCTGGGGGCATTAAGAAGGGGGACGGGGAGCAGGCTGTGCTGAAGGGACGGTCCCCCCGGTGTGTTGAACGGAGCAGTAACGGGTCCAGGCCCACACAGAGGGTGATGCTGCAGGCTGCCAAGATGGAAAGGCAGTGGCAAAGCCCAATGGCCAATGCCCAATGAGGGTCTTCAGTGTTCAGGCTCTGAGCCAGATCACGTGACTAGACACATGGTTGAACAGACGAGGGGCATGGTCCCTTCCTCTCTCATTCTTTCGACACCCTTTTCATGGATGGCCTCTTGGTCCCACATCCCTGGGATAAGTATGTCCTTGAGAAAAGGCAACTACTGATTCAAGTGCCTAATAAGAGGTGTGGTCAACGGACGGTCAAGAGGGTTTCATGGAATCCTCCAGGTCTCTGAGAAGGAAGAGTGGTGGTCCCCTCCAGGGCAGCCTCAATGTGAACAAGCCTGGTGGGAGGCAGTGCTGTGAGGACACGGATGAGACATCTGCTCTGATTAGCACCTGGGAGTTGGGGGAAGGGACGGGGCACACCATTCATTCATTTGTTCACTCAACAACTAGGTATTTATTTAGTGCCTACATGTCCCTGACACTGTTCTGGGCATTTAGGATCCCCCTAGGGAACACTTGAGACAAAGCTCACTGTCCACTGTCCTCACAGAGCTCACACAGGCGAGGCAGACAGCAGACGCGATAAATAGGTGAATGACCTAATATGTCAGAAGCAGCGTGTGATATCAAAAAAAGCCAAATGGGACCAGGTGCAGAGGTTCACGCCTGTAATCCCAACACTTTGGGAAGCCAAGAAGAGAGGATTGCTTGAGCCCAGGAGTTCTTCGAGACCACCAGCCTGGGCAACATAGCAAGACCTCGTCTCTACAAAAAAATTTTTTTTTAAAAATGGGTCAGGTGTGGTGGCATGCACCTGTAGTCCCAGCTACTGGGGAGGCTGGGGCAGAAGGGTCACCTGAACCTGGGAGGTCGAGGCTTTGGTGAGCCGCAGTCTTGTCACTGCACTCCAGCCTGGACAACATAGCGAGACCTCATCTCTCCAGAAGATCAAAATTAAGCTGGGTGTGGTGGTGCATGCCTGTAGTCCCAGCTACTGGAGAGACTGAGGCAGAAGGGGCGCCTAAGCCTGGGAGGTCGAGGCTTTGGTGACCTGTGATCATGTCACTGCACTCCAGCCTGGGTGACAAAGTGAGACCCCAACTCAAAAACGTAAAAAGGAAAAAGTTGGGCAGAGAAGGGGTCTGGGGGCAGGAGAGCAGGCTACAGTGTTCAAAAGGGAGGTGGGACAGATCCTCTGAGGAGATGACACTGCCAACACTTGAAGACAGAGTCAAAGAGTGCAGCACTGGGGCCAGCGAGCCCAGCCAACCCCAAGGTTTTCCAGTAGGGGCTGCAGGGCAGGCTTGAGAGACAGAATGGGGCTACACGGCAGAAGCCAATGGGATGAGACGGGCTTCTAAGCAACAGAGGGTCAGATCTTGGGCCACGTAAGCTCTGTAAGGACGATGGCTTTTACTCTGAGAGTTTTTGTTGTTTTTTTTGAGTTGGAGTCTCACTCTGTCGCCCAGACTGGAGTGCAGTGGCCGCTCCCGGCCACCGCAGCCTCGACCTGCAGGGCTCTGGCGATCCTTCCGCCTCAGTCTTCCGAGTAGCCGGAATTACAGGCATGCGCTACCACGCC
>NW_007246513.1:371585-376881 GCF_000164805.1 Carlito syrichta
CCGGAATTACAGGCATGCGCTACCACGCCTGGCTGATTTTTTTATTTATTGTAGAGATGAGGTCTTGCCAAGTTGCCCAGGTGGGTCTCGAACCCGTGGGCTCAGGCAATCCACTCACCTCAGTCTCCCAAAGCGTGGGATTACAGGCTGAGCCACTGAGTCTGGCTTACTCTGACAGTTTTACACTGCAGGCCTTTGAGCAGAGGACACATGCTCTGACTTCTGGGTTTTTTTTTAATTGTTGTTAATATTTTATTTTAGAACAGTTTCAGATTACAGGACAGTTGCAAAGAGAACAAAGAGTTCCCATCTCCCCCATCAGGCAGTTTCCCTTTCTGTTAACATCTTGTGCACTCTGGTCCATTTGTCACAACTCAGGAACCAACGAGGGTCCATTACCGGTAACTACACTCCACAGAGTATTTGGATTTCCCTAGTTTTTCCCTAGTGTCCTTTTCTGTTCCAGCTTCCCATCCAGAATCCCACATTACGTTTGGTCGTCACATCTCCTTAGGCTCCTCTGGACTGTGACGGTTTCTCAGAATGTGCCTAGTTTTTAATGACCCTGACAGCTCTGAGGGGGGCTCGTCGGGGATTTTGTAGACTGTCCCTCGGTTTGCTTTTGTTTGATGCTTTTCTCATGGTTAGATGGAGGCTGTAGGTTTGGTGAGGAAGCCCTGAGGTCCTTCTCATCCCATCAGGGTACATGCTTTCAACGGGACTGATCACTGATGTCAACCGTAGTCGCCTCAGAAAGATAGGGTTTGCCAGGTTTCCCCGCTATAAAGTTACTTTATAATTCCCCTTTCTATATCTAGGCACGGTGGCTCATGCCTGTCATCCCAGCACTTTGGGAGGCCAGGGTGAGTGGACCGCTTGAGACCAGGAGTCTAAGTCCAGCTTGGCTCTACAAAATGGCGAAACTCTGTCTCTAAAAATAAAAAATAAAAAAAATTGGGCAGGCATGGAGGCTCTGCCTGTAGGCCCAGCTACTCAGAGGTTGAGGCAGAAGCATGTTCTGAGTCCAGGAGATGGAGGTGGTGGTGAGCCGTGACGGTGCCACCACACTCCAGCATGGGTGACAGCAAGACCCCGACTCAAAAAAGTTCCTTTCAATATTGTACTCTTAGGAAGCAAGTGCACTAAGTGCAGCCCACACTCAAGGGGGAGGGAGATGATGTCTATTTTTAAAGGGTCGCCGTGGCTACCGTCTATTGTGAGGAGGTGACCACAGCGCCTCAGGACAAAGCTGATTGTGGCTGGGGAGAAGTAGCAGCAGGGAAGGACGATGAGAAGCTGTTGAACTCTACATGTGTTCATACAATATCTCCGGTTAATTATTCTCTTGGATTCAATGGGGTATAAGAGAAAAAGCGAAACAGAGGACGGCCTCAAGGCTGTGGCTGTAGACAGCTGCGTCTTGGCATTGGACCCCACAGAGGGAAGGCCACCGGAAGAGGGCATCTAGGGGAGGGTCAGGAGTCAGCAAAGCCTTGAGTGTGTTGGGTTGGGATGACTTGGTCATCTAAGCACACGCGGCACTCGGGAGATATGTCGCGTTTGAGGGATGCACATGGGTGCCATGGGTACCGAGACAGAAGGGGATCCCCAAGGGGGTGCATACCCATGGGGAAGAGGGGAGAGCCCAGGACTGAGCCCAGGATGCCCTGACGTCAGAGGCTGGACCAGGAGGAGGAGCCCACGAGGGAGGCATCAAGCCAAGAGCGAACCAAGAGAGGACCACGACGGACGGGGTCAAGGGCTGAGTGCCATCTCCACAAGGGCAGCTTCACCGGACCCCTGGGTGGGCTTTAGAGAGGAAGAGAAGAGAGGGAATAGAGGCAGGGCCTTAATAACCTTTTCAAGACACTTTGCTGTCAAAAGAACCAAGAGATGGTGTGGAAGCTGACAGGCAGGAGGGCGCAAGAGATGGCTTGGTTTTCAAGATGGAGAAATCGCCAAGCGTTTCTCTGCTCGTGGGAGTGACCTTCGAGGAAGGTGACGCCCTCTTGCCTGTGTGCAGTTGACAACAGGGTCTCACCAAATCCTAAAAGGGCCAAAGCACAGGAGGAGGGGAGGGAATCCCTGGGGCCAAGGTGGAAAGGGGAAGTTGCATGAGGACCCCCTGGAAACCTCAAGAGTCCCAGGGCCTGGAGACAGAGCCCCTGCAGACTAGGGATGTGCCCCCCTCCAGGATCCAACGAGCAGCTGTCAGGAGATAAAAACAGCACAGGAGGCCTGGAGTGGGGCCGGGCTGGTGTCACAGGAGGCGCAGAGCTCAGTCCCAGGCAGCTAAATGGGAAACGAGCTCCGTGAAGAACAAGTGAGAGAGGGGGTCCCCCCCCTGCATTCTCATCACTCCCATCAGACTGCGAAGATGTGGGGAAGAGACCCCATCTCCCTCTTCCAGTCTCCGAGGGGCTGACACTGGCCTCTAGAAGGCACTAAAATCCCAGGATGCTGTGACATCAGGATCACAGCCCTTTGTTCAGGATCAGGATCACTTTGTTCCTTAGGATCCCAGACAGAGAAATCCCTGAAATTATACCCCCAAAGTTGCATGCTCATGCCCATGTGTGAGGTTTTCTGGGAAAGGAACCCAGAGGTTCCATCAGCCTCTCAGAGTCCATGTCCTCGGGAGAGATGGGGAGGCCCAGCCTAGCACTTGGGACACCCCCAAATGCACCTTGTCCCCTGCTCCAAGCCCAGAAGCTGCTTGCCCTCTCCCAGACACTGCAGGAAGGGGAAAAACATCAATCGATGAGGCGTTCTGTTACCAGCCTGGATTCTGGCCCATCACACGTTCCAAGCGCAGCAAATCCCAGCGACAGCACGCATGGTGCTCGGAATCTGGGTCACTCGCCGGGGCTCCGCTCGCAGGGCTGCTTCGGTGCAGCCAGGAGACAGCCAGGACAGCCCATGGTGCTGCTGATTTACCCAAGAGCAGCGGGGAAGGAGGCGGGAGCTGACGTGTGTGTGTTTATGGGCGTGTGTGTGTGTGTGTGTGCGCGCGCAACTGGTGGTGCTTCCACATGTGCATATGATCTTTTGTGTAAGGCATGTGTGTAAACAGCATGTGTCTGCGTGGTGTGTATCCAGGAAGGACGGAGAGGGCGTGTGAGCCTGTGCATTTGTGTATACACACGTGTTCATGTATCTATCTATGTATTTGGCTTGTGTACAAATGGAGGGGTGTGTGTGTGTCCGGGGACAGGAGCACAGAGATCAACAGAGCATGGGGCAGGGGGCATGTGCCCTCACTTTCCCAACTTCTCAGAACGAGCATGAATATCAGTCAGAAACATGAGAGAACTTTCCGAAGGATGTGAAATCAGCTACAGGTCTCCGTGCTGCAACTATACAGAGTGAAGTCCCCTTTTACTAGAAACCCAAGTGATGGGACCCACCAGATGCTGTGGTCATGCTGCGATCATGCAAGAGGCAGGCAGTCCGGGGCTCAGAGAGGCTGTGACACCGCTCAAGCTCACACAGCTCAGAGATACATCAATGCCTGGCTCTCTCCTAGAGGAAGGAACCAGTGCTCAAGGAGGGGGATTTAGAGCCCCCCTCACCTGCTTTCCCTCCCTCCCTGTTTGTTTTCCCTCCCTCCCCACACCCTCTCTGTCCTGTGACACTGCTGGGGGACAAAGACTCCCTCACCTCAATTCAGGCCTCTGGGCCATGTCCCTCCTTTCCCGGCACCGGGACTGTGACAAGAGGCCAGCCTGTGACCCCAGCTTTCCTGGAAACTCCTCTGGGCAGGACTACTCCCTTGGAGGGCCTGACCCACCCGGGTACCTGGCACTCTCCAAAGAGAACCATGATGAAGCCAGCATACTCTCTCTGGCCTGCCCAGGGCCCGCTCTGACCAGCATGGAGCACATCCCAGAGCCCCCTGAAAGGTCCCCAGAGGCCAGGCCGTGGCACAATGAAACCAGGCTGGCCCCTGCACCCGCTGCCTGCTGGACACCCAGGACTCCTGGAACAGATGCCCTAGAGAGACCTCATGTCCTGGCCGGGCGTGTGCTTCCCCCCACGACCACGGCCTCTGCTCACGTGGTCAGTGGCATGAGCACGACGTCACAGAGGCCCAAGTGTGAGATGTGTCTCTGCTGTGGATGGACCCATTGTGGGACTGTGTGAATTACCAAAGCTCTCAAGCCTCAGTTTCCACATCTTCTCTCACTGGGCTGCCATGCTGCTTCTGAAGGTGCGGCTCTGGAAAGAGCCCAGCAAGGGTCTACATACACATCGTCGGGGTTCAGTGAGGGCATCCCCTGTCCCCACTTCTGCCCTGTGGGGCCCGACACTCCCCAGGTCTCTCCCTGGGACCTACATGCTTGCCGATTTCGGAGGGGCAGTCCAGCCCAGCCCCCAGAGCCCACGTGGGGGAAGATGTCACCAGAGCGCAGGGTCAGAAGAAGGTGTCTCCCGGCTCTGGACTCAGCCTGGGATGGGGCCCCGACCCTTCGTGGGGAAGGGGAGGAGCAGGACTCCGGCACATGCTGCTGGTCACGAAGGGATCGTCCCTGTCTTGGGAGGAAGCCCCGATCACCGTCAGCCACCAGAGAAGTCTCCCCACAGCACAGTTGTGAATTAAACATGCAGCCTAATGAGTTGATTTTATTAGTTTGCAAACGCATTGAGAACTCGTTATCAAAATAAACATCAATTCCTTTCACCCCTGCCGCAGCCTCTTCAAGCGAGGAAAGATAAACACAAACATACCACAGCCGTGACCCAACCGCACACAGCTCTAAGCCGATCCCTGCACGCCCCCACCTCCTGGGGTCCCTGTCGGGGTTGGGATGGACAAGGAGGCCAAGGGAAGGGGCTTCTGCAGCCTACAGGACCAGGGTGAGCCACCTGAGGGCCCGGGCTTCCTGGCCTGACCCCTTCAGGGCTTAGGGGTGCAGGCGAAATGAGGGGCTGGGGGAACAGATCGTCAAATAATGGTAACAATAATAATAGCAGCATGCTGGATGCTTATTCTACACCAGGCTCCACGCTACACGTTCTTTGGTTTTCTACCTGCCCTAGGGGCTAGGAAATATAATCCCATTTCATAGATGAAGACGCTGAGGTCTGCTCAAGGTGGTGCTGGGGAACAGGGAACACAAGTGGTGTGCGAGGTCTGAGTTACTCAGGAGACTGTCTCTCTCTTGCAGAGTGGGGCCTGGATTAAAGACAGCAAGGCTGGTTTTCCCTGGAAAAGATCTCCATAATCCAGCGACTGAGCGGGGGGCAGGAAGATGGACAAGTTGACCTTTGGAGGAGCCCAGGACCCTCCATGGTT
>NW_007246513.1:376901-403130 GCF_000164805.1 Carlito syrichta
TGCCCTCCAGGTCCCCCTGGCCCCAGGCCCCTGGAGAGCGATGGTTCCAGGCTGGCGGAATTAGCCGCGAAGCCAGCAGGACAGGGACCGCATTGTCACGCTCTGCGGTCCGTGCTCTCTTTGGAAAGGATGTTCTAATCCCATTTCATCCGCTTTCCATGGCTGTCAGCTGTTTGCAGGCATTTGGGAGGCAGGTTTCTGAAATCGGAGCCAGCGTGGGGCGCCACCCCCACCCCGCAGCCCCTCCCCCTGCATGTGCTTGCCCATCCGTCATGCTGTCCTGGACCCCTTTGTTGGCCGGCCAACCCCCAGCCCGTGGCATCTAGGGCCTCAAGCCCCTCCCCGCTGCCCCACCTTTCCTTCTATTTGGGGCCCACAGCAGGACAGGCCCGGGAGGTGCAGCCAAGCCCCCTGCGATGAGGAGGGGGGCCCCTGGCATTCCTGAGGGACCGAATGAAGGACGGTTCAGCTACTATGTGCAAGTGGAGGGGGGAGGAAGGGAGATCTTTGACAAGCCAAGGACCAGCACGCCTGAATACAATGCATCCGCCCCAGTGCAGCCAGAGGGATCTAGCTGCTAGAACAAAAACAAAAGAAAAACCACCTCCCCCACCCCTCTGGTGCACAAGCTCGAGTCCAGCCTGCCGCTGACCCTGCCCTTGCCAGCCTGTCCCCCTCCCCTCCTGCCGTTGGACTCCATGCTCAGCTACTTTTCCTTTCCAAGCACACCAGGGCCCTTCCGGCCCCTAGGCCTTTGCTCTGGCCAGGGCTGTGTTCCCCACCTTCCCAGAAAGGCCCAGCTCCTGCCGGGCTTCACAGCTCAGCACAGGTAGGGACCCCGCGCTTCCAGAAAGTTTCCCCAAACTCTAGGATGGACCACATACCCTCTGTTTCCGAAAGGACTTTATGACACGCCTTTCTCAGCCCTTGATTTAAATATCATCCTGGATCCACCTGCCTCTTTCTCCCCTGAGTCCAGACTGTGCATCTAGGCTAGACAGCGGGCCAGGGACCACGGAAAAAGTCCCCAGCGTCTTTGAAAGACAGCTTGTCAAAGCTGCTTCTAAACTATTGTGTGAGTAGTGCCTGACATGGAATAAGTACTCAGTCAGTGTCAGCCACCTCTAGTGTTATTATTTTTCTTGTTGTTCCTGTTGTTATTTTTCAGCTTTCTGAACCGTGCCAGGCACATCATGAGTACATACTCGATGGTAAAACTGTTGATTCAGAGTGTGCGATTCCATTTCAGAGTCTTAGATGCGGCAGAAGATAACCTCAAACACCATTGACTCCAACGTTCTCCTGGCACTGGTGATGAATCTGAGGCCCCCGCAAGTAGAGCAACTTGCTGAGGCCCCTAAATCGGCCACTCCCGAGCCTTGAGCCAGGCCCCCGATGTTTCTACAGTGGACGACCCACTGCCTGACACCTCTTCACCACTCGCCCTGGGCCACGTGGAACCACAGGCTCCAGGTCTTTGCATAACCCTTGGGGAATGCCAGGAGGAGGAAGGCCTGCTGGCACGGGCAACTCGCTGAAAAGGGAGACAGACCTTTCCTTCGAGCTCTGCGCCCTCCTCTGTCCCAGTCTTATGCTTGTCCACCATGTGTGACCCAGGGCTTGACAGTGGTTGCTGTGGGGGGGTTGGTTTGTAATAAAATCTCCTGTAGGGTGATGCCCGTGAGGAGGGCATGGGAGGACAGGGTGGTGGCCAAGCTGAATCAACAGCCCTTCAAAGGACACACTTTCAAACCACAGCTATGTGACATGAGCAACACGCACACAAATACACATGCACACAAACACACGCGCATACACATATGCACAAGATAACACAACATATACACACATGCATGCACATATACTTATAAATACACATCACACAATCACACACATGTACACATGTACAAATAAACAACAATGCACACATACGTACCTATGCACACGTACACACATAACATAAATGACATATACACACATGTACCCACGTATGCAAACACACAACACACATGGATGAACACACACAAACATACCCAATGCAAGTACACACATACACAGTCCTCTGCGTCGAGCTTGACAGTTTGCACAAAGTAGACACATGGTCCCCAGAATGCCACAAAGCTGACCAGAAAGGACACTCTGTAGCAAACTGACCTCAGGACACTGAAACTTGCGCTCGGCTGACCCAGGCTTCCCTGTGCCCCTTGCCTTCCCTCCCTCTCCCCTCCCACCCTGAGCTGGACCAACTTCCACCCTGGCACTCCACAGCCTCCCCAGCCCAGCTCAGAGTCCCCAGCACACGTGCAGCTCAAGAGGGAAAAACTAGAAGGAAAGAGTCGGTGATCGTGCTAGCATGTCATTTGGCGGGCTGACCAGCTGCCACGGGGCCATGGCTAGAGTGCTTGGCCGGAGGAGGTATTTGTCTTGTTTGGTTTGCTGCTTTAGTTTGTCCCATTCTCCTGGTGAATTGCCATGTGCAGCAGGTCCTCTTTCTGGAGTAAAGGAGTCTTAGTCTTAGTTTGGAGCTGGAGAATTAACATTCTAAGATGGTACCAAAGAAGGAAGGTGGGAAGCAAAGTGGTCCGGCTAGTTTCTGCAAACTCTGTGAGAGTCACAGGGCAAGAAGCCACATTCCTTCTGGGCCCAGCATTCAGAAAGGGCCTGAGAGATGGGGAGGGGCTCACAGACCAAGACTTCCCGGGGCTCCCATGGCTTCCTGGGCAAGTGGTCAGATTCCAGGGCTCGGGGACAGACAGGGCCCCTTCTGAAGCAGGGACAGCTGAGAATGCAGGGGTGTGCAGGGTGGGTGGGGAAGCAGCTCTCCTAGGCAAGGTGCAGGGATGAGGGGCGGGTGTTCACAGGCCACACACGGCATTTGGGAGGCCGGTGGCAAATATGCATTGAATGGGTGAAGGAAGGAGTGAAAGGCCATAGCTGTGAGCACACACGTGGGCAGGAAGGGGTCAAGACAGCCAGCTTCCCACCAAGCAAAGCAGGTGAAGGGACGAGAGGAGAGGGGAGGGGCTCAGTTCGGCAGCAAGGGGCCCAGCTGACACCAGACCTGGGCGCTCCCAGGGGCTCTTCTCAGGGTAGCGCCCACCACCCTCCCTCTCTGGAGGGTCTCAAGGGGTGAAGGGCCAACCCTTCCCACTCTGGGATGACTGGAAGGCCATTTTGCTCTACAGTAAGGGAGTGAACCCAGAGACCCCGGGGCCCCGTCCAGCTCCTGGCTCTGACTTTGACTTCCAGGCAACGTGGCGAAGAAGGCTGCAGGCAATGCTGCCTTCAGGCCTCGTTCACTTGGCTTCAGGAAGCTCTTCCTGTCCAGGGCAGCGAGTCAAGGGTCCCCGGGGAACAGGAGCGTATGAGGGGGGTCCCTGCTATTTGCATTCTCCTGAATGATTTACCACCCCCTGCCAATACAAGCCCATCTCCTGGTGAATTAACTGGCTCTCCTGAAGTCATAAATAATTAGTGAGCCGTCCTCGATGCCACTTAACAGTTTGTGTTTTCAAAGCACTTTATGCCCATTAACTAAAGTCTTCTCGATCCACCTCCCGGAGACCAGGACAGCAATAAGAAGGGGCCTGAAGAGACCTCTGGAATCACCTTATCCATCCCCCTGCCTCTGGGCTGTGGTAAGGCACAAACAAAACAATAAACCGCCCTGTTTTGAGAACATGTCAAGATCTAAATGTTCTCTTACAGAACAGAACGAAGAAAAACACGCCACAACCAGGGCAGGCAGCTCTCCGATGAGTTAACCACTAGACTGAGCCCAACAGGCCGGGAGTCCAAGGAGATCCGGGGCAGTGTGGTGGGCGGGAGAAGGAAAGCCTGTCAAAGGACAGAGAGGAGGTGAATTTAATCTGGGGCAAACGGGCTGGGCCTGGAACCAATAAGTAGGTTTCCTCACCTGCAGGGAGGCAAAGTGGCAATTTGCTACGCAAAACCCATTCATTAGCCTGGAAATGACACACAGCGTGGATACACATGTCTCTCTTCATGAGCTCCCCTACTTTTGCCCAGCCACATTTCAGGTTTTGATGCTGGCTTGGGGCCGAAATGGCCATTCATGCCAACTCGCCTCTCCCTGTGGAGAGGAAGAGCTCAACTGGTGTCTGTGGATTCATTCATGGGCACCGAAACAAGATCCTCCTGGGAGGTGGCGGTTGGCCAACCCCAAGTGTTGTGGAGCCACAAAGAATCACGGAAGCATCACTCTTTTGTCCTTTGGGAATCATAGCTGCTTCATGATTCAATGAGGAACTGCTGAAAACCCACTGTATGCCCAGCAGAGTGCTGAGAAATGAGACGAAAAACGAGTCTCCACTTCTGTCTCATGAACAGGAAGGGCATTTCCATCTGGAACCTAGGATCTACTTAGGGTCCAAGGATGGCACAGGGGAACTCAGGGAGCAGGTGCTAAGCAAGGCATCTTCTACAGAGAAGGCATCTGGACAGGTAACTTCCCATTCTACCACTAAGAATGCCATTTTCGCTAAGAGTCAAGGAAAGCAATGTTAGGAAAAGGGACAGATGTGTGGGGGGTCTGCACTTGGCACAGCTGAGTAAATGCCTAAGAAAGCACCAAACCCATAGCTAATAGCTATCAACTCTGGACAGAGCATCCCCAAAAAGCAACTGCCAGAGGCACTGGGGAAGGAACCAAAGCAGGCAGATTCTGTGAGGAACTTGCTGTGTGGGAGGAATGGATGGCACAGCGTGTTTCCTGTTTTTTATGGTTTTTAACTTGAGGACATGCTGAAGTCAGCACAACACAGAGAGCTACACTTTCAACAGAACAAAGTGGTGGTAATCAAAACCATCACCACCATAAGGACAGACATAGAGACCAATGGAATGGAATAGAGAATCCAGAAATGATCCAATGGATTTTTGTCAGGATTACCAAGTAACTCAGTGGGGAAAAATATCCTCTTCAACAAATAGTGCTAAGACAACTGGATATCCACATGCAAAAGAATGAAATTGAATCCCTACCTCACACCATATACAAAAAATCGATTCAAAATAGATCAACAACCAAAATATAAGAGCTGACCCATAAAACTCCAGAAGAAAACATAGGATTAAATCATGATAAACTTAGATTTAGCAAAGGATTCCTAGATATGAGGACAAAAGAAAAAATAACTAAGCTAGACTTCATCAAAGTGAAAAACTTTTGTGTACCAAAGGGCATTATCAGGAAAGTGAAAAGACAATCTACAGAAAGGGAGAAGATATTTGCAAATCATACATCTGACAAGGGTCTAGTATCCAGAATATATAAAGAACTCTTACAATGCAACGACAGAAAACAACATGATTTTTAAAATGAGCAAAGAACTTTAATATAAATCTCTCCAGAGGAGACATACAAATGGCTAACAAGAGCATGAAAAGATGGTGAACATCATTAGTCACTAGGGAAATACAAGTCAAAACAACAAGATGGTTACAGCTAACATCACCAGGCTAGCTATAATTAAACAAATAGAAAGTAACAAGTGTTGGTGAAGAAACAGAAATGTTTGTACACTGTTGGTGAGAATGTAAAATGGTTCAGTAACTGTGGAAAACAGTTTGTTAGATCCTCAGAATGTTAAAAAATAGAATTACCATACGACTTTGCAATTCCACTTCAAGGTATATACACAAAAGAACTGAGAAGAGGTACTTCAAACAAACACATGTACACATATAATTATGGCAGCACTGTTAACTATACCCAAGAGGTAGAAACGGCCCAAATGTCCATTCAAAAATGGATGGATAAACACATTGTGGTATATACCCACAATGTAATATACATAGCCATGAAAAAAAAAGAATGAAGTACTGATACATGCTACAACATTGACTGACTCCCAAAACATTACACTCAGTGAAAGAAACTAGATATATAGGGGTACATATTGTATGACTCCATTTATATGAAATCCAGACTAGGTAAATCCATAGATACAGACTGCACATTGGTTGTTGCTAGAGGTTGAAAGGAGGGGAAAGAGGGGGCAACTGCTTAATGGGTAGGAGGTTTCCTTTTGGAGAGGTAAGATATTTTGAAACCAGAGAGAAGCAGTGGTTGCACAACACTGTGGGTGTGCTCAGGGTCACTCAATTGTTCACTTTAAGACGATTACTTTTATGTCATGTGAAATTTACCTCAATTACAAAAGATTAAAAATCTCCCAGAGAAAACTCACAATCTAGAATTCAGGGCAATCACAGGCACCAGAAAATGAGGGTGAATCCTGCAAAGGGGAGAGTCAAAGAAGGGAACTCCAAATTCTGTGAACAGACTCTGCCTAGATCTTGGGTTGACCCTTGAGCTATGCATGCTCAGAACAAATGGCAGGTGACCCAGCTAAGGATAAAACAACTGAACTGAGATTTGAGATATGGCCCAAGAGAGTCTTCAGTTTGAGGCAACTAAGTTAATTCCCACTAAAGCAAAAAGTAAAATCAACACTCTTTGAAGAAATATAACAGAATCTTGATTCTCCATAACATTTTGCAATGCTCAGGATACATTCAAAATTATTCCACATAAAAAGAATTAGGAAAATACAACCCATTCTTAAGATAAAAGACAATCAACAAGATTGAGTCTGAAATGACTAGAAGTTAAAATTAGCAGACATGAATTTTAAAGCCACTATTAAAGCTATACTCAATGAGATAAATGACAATATGCTTATAATAAATGAGCAGATGGTTAATTTTCAGAGCGCTAGGACTTATACGTATGAAAATTTTATAGCTGAAAAATAAAATATATCAAATTTTAAAACTCACTGGATGTGCTTAACAAAAGAACAGAGACAATAAGGAAAATAATAAACTTTAAAAATGTGAACAAGAGAAGTAAAAAGATTGAAAAAAGTAAACAGGACCTGACTTGTGGGACAATGTCAAGATGTTGAACACTGGTATTAGTGAAGCCCAGAAAGGAAAGAGAATGGGGCTGAACAAGTATTTGGAGAAACAATGGCTGATATTTTCCCAAATTTAATGAAAGACACACGTTTACAGATTCAAGATGAAATATTCAAGTAGAATAAATACAAATAAAACGACATCTAGACACATCACAATCTAACTTCTGAAAACCAGAGATTAAAGAAAGGGAGGACAGAGGGTTTGGGCTCCCTTCTCAGCTACCCATTCTGTATGTTTCAGTAATGTAACACCAAGGAGGGACTTAGCACAGACATGGAAATCAATGCATGTGTTCTCTACCATGCTGCACTGGGGATGCTGCACTCCAATCTTCCAAACTTCAAAGGCTCTTCCCAGGTTCATTCCTGCCCAGCCTTGGGCTCTAACTACTTTCCTCTCTGTTGAACAGAAAGATCAACCAAAGGGGAAAATAAAGCCTTGCATCCCTGTGTTGCTGGAAAGTCATCAGCATGTCAGCAATGGGGGTCCAGAGACCTCCTTCCTGCCCCCACTGTCTCCACGTACAAATTTAAGCCGATTCCCCCAGCCCCATGCAGAGGTCTCTAATCCCTCTGAGTTTCCCTCTTGACCTGCAGCTTGATCCTTCTGGATTCCAGAAACTGGAGTTGTTTTCATGACTTGGACTAGTCTCCCTGGCACAGGGAGGGAAGTAATAGTTCTTAGTCGTTTTCCTCCTCTTCCCCAGTGTTCAGTGTTTGAGGAGGGAGGGAGACAGGAAGCGTTATGGCTGGGGCAGAGGCCAAAATCCACCCATTGCCTCACCCACAGTGACTGCAAATAGCGAAAGTGAGGAGAGATGATCCTTGCTTCCCATGACTCACCCACTCCTCCCATGGGACAAGGGCGTCAGAGGGACCACAGGGGAACCGACTACTTCAGGGAGCTCCCCTCAATCTAGGACGGGCCAAGAGCAATGCTCAGATGCCCTGAGCTCGCGTAAGGAAAGTGGGGGCTTGTTTTTAGCTTTTGGGTCCCAGAACTCCAAAGTCCTCAGCTTAGAATCCAAAGGCCTTGACCCTCTGGTCCTTTCCTTAGGACGGGTAGCAGGGACTCCCGGGACGGGTAGCAGGGGCCCAACCCTCCCCCTCACCCATCGTGCACTTGGTTCAGGGCCCCATCTTCAGGCCCCAGCCCTGGCAGTGCCCTCGGCCCAGAATACCCTTCCTGAGTCTGCTCCCGACATTCCAGCGACTAAGCATCTTTATGTTTCCAGTTTAGATGTCCCATCTTCCCCAAAGGCTTTCCTGGTCCCCCCAGTGGGAAGGCATTTCTTCTTTATTTGGCCACTGCTTCCTATTTCATTTTGAGTTACTTAACAAATAGTTATATGATGCTAGCTATATACCCGAGCTCTCTCTAAGAGCTTTTACAAACAATTGGCTAATTCTCACAACAACCTCATGAAGTGAGAACGATCACCCCCAGTTTACAGAAAGGGAAAGGTTACAGAAACTGAGAGAGGTTAAGTTGCTTGCCCATAGCCACAGAGGTGGTCTGACTCCTGGGTCTGCCACCTCTGTTCTCCATGGCCTTATAAGCTGCTTGAGACCTCATCAATTGGTTAAATCAGGGATAGGGAATTCTAGCATGCCCAGGACCCTGAGGGGAAGGAAGGAATGAGTGGGGAAGAGGCTTTCCCACCCCCCTCCAGACCTTCAGAGCTCAAGCAGGACAAGACTGGGGAAACGAGACGGTACCCTAACCCAATTCAGTCCCCTATCTGCCCTGCAAAAGCAGGGATGAGGTGGAGAACACTCAGGTGGGCTCCCAGCTGGTTGCACCATTGCCCCCTGGGTCTCACCTAATGCTGGGTCTGTAAGTTCCCGAGACTCAGCTCCACGGCACCCCACACTGCCCCATCCCCTGAACCCCTCTGCTCCTCTGGGCATGCCTACAGACTGCTCTGGGCTTTCCCCGCACGTGGAGCGATCCACACTGTAGAGGGAATGGCCCTTGAATAAGTGATAAGTGATGAGTTCCCACAAGGGCTCCCTGCACTTCCCCGGGAGAATTTCCTGTTTTGTTTACGTGAGGGGGTGATTCCTTTTCATGTTCTCCTTCCTGTATCAAAGACAGCACTGCACACAGCCATTGAGGAGGCAGGGCCTCTGGGTTGTTTTTCCAGGAGGAGGATCGGGCGGGACTGACTGCTCCAACCCCAGGCTCCCTCCCGGGTCCCCCCTCACTGCTGGCTGTGGGAGGGGCACGGGCAGGGCTGGAGGAGGGTTTCCTTCTGCATGCAGAAAACTGGGATTCCAGATAGACCAGAACGAGGCAACTGATGGCTTCCCCATACAGACTCTGTGCAAGTGGGTGGAGAGGGAGCTCGTATGTTAGCAGGGCTGAGGCCCTTCTAAACCCTATCTTAAAATAGCAGCGGCAGCAAATGAACTCCAGCGCTTTCCAAAATCAAACGGGCAGAACTGTCACCTTGGGACCCTAAAATGCAGCCTCTGATTCATCAGGTCTGGGGTGGGGCCCCACTCGGCATTTCTTTTTCTTTCTTTCTTTTGTTTTTAAGACAGGGTCTCACTCTCTCACCCAGACCGGTGGCACAATCACCACTCACCACAGCCTCAACCTCCTGGGCTCAGGAGATCCTTCTGATCCTTCAGGAGCAGGGTAGGTCGTACAGGCCACCTCAACCCCTCACCGAACAGAGGAGGAGAGATGGAAATCTCTCCGAAGCAGATCCCCTTCTTACTCATTCATGTATTAATCACTTACTGGGTATATCAGGCCTTTTGTCAAAAGCAAAAAGCACAATTTTTCTCTCGTCCATGCTGTCTCTTTCTGGCATGTCCCTCTATCTTTCCCCTTCTTCTCTAATAAATTTTATTTCAAAACTACGCCGGTTGCTCTAAAATTCATTTCAGGGTCGAGTCAAAGAACCCATGAGTTTTGTCCCCCACCCCATTCAGCATCGCTTTGGCCTCAGGCTCCGGAGTACCATGGGACTACAGGCATGCGCCACCATGCCTGGCTAATTTTTTTTTTTTCTTTTTTTGTAGAGATGAGGACTAGCTACGTTGCCTAGGCCGGTCTTGAACTCCTGGTTTCAAGCAATCCTCCCGCCTTGGCCTCCCAAAGCTCTGGGATTACAGGCGTGAGCCACCACATGGCTAAGACTGCGTTTCTAGCAACTGTTGAGTACTGCTGCTGGTTCGAGCACTGCTCTCAGTTGCTCAAGGGATAGGTGCCTCCTAAAGCCCTGAGTTAACCTAGCTGCACCTGGGGGAAAGGCAACCACAACCACAGTGAAAGTGGCCATGCTGTTAACGGGAGGAGTATTTACCAAGCACCTACTGTGTGTCAGGTGCTCCGAGCCCACTGCAGTGGAATGGAGGGAAAATCTATCCAGTCTCACAACACGGTCCTACTCTCCTTGACAGTCACGCAGTCAACAAGAAGGAGAACCTGGACAGAAGACAGCATTTTCTGAGCACTATGGATCACCGCCCCCATTTGAAAGATGAGGTACCTGAGGCTGGGAGCGCTTTAGTGTCCTGCTGAAGTCTCACGGCTAACGAGCAGCTGGGCAAGGATTCCAGCTGAGTTCAAAGACCATGGTCTTTTGTACTCTTGTGAGATAAGGCGCCAGAAACAGTGAGAGCAGCGCATACCAGACAGGACCAGACAAGCAGGCACCCCGGACATGAGGCTGAATTCCAAATCCTGCCCCTCCATTCCCAGCCGTGAAGCTCATGACGGTCTCCAGAACAAAATCAGAGAACTGCACGGAGAAGTTTCCAGGCTTGCTGCCACTCTTCTGCCTTGCCCTCTCTTGTCCCCGGGACCTAAGATAAGAAGGTCCCCTTGCCTTGTCAGCCTCATGAGAGGTAGCAGCAGGGAAACAGGTTCTAGGCGGTTGGATTCTGCTTTCCAGAGCAGGGAACTGAGGCCCGGAGAGGGGAGTGGAATCCCCGATTGTGGTACCCATGGTCAGGGCTGGCTTCCTGGGCTTGTGGCCTGGGCAGTCACGCCGGGCCCTGTGCTTAGAAGGGCCCTGCCCCTGGTGTAGCACTCCCATGTCAACATCTTGGAATTGTTTGTTTGGTTGGTTGGTTGTGAGCCAGAGTCTCACTGTCACCTAGGCTGGAGTGCAGTGGCATGATCACAGCTCACGACAGCCTCGACCTCCGGGGCTCAGGTGATCCTTCCGCCTCAGCCTCCCGAGTAGCTGGGACTACCGGTGTGTGCAACCATGCCCAGCTAATTTTTTGATGTCTTTTGTAAAGGTGAAGTCTCGCTATGTTGCCCAGGCTGATCTTGAACTCTTGGGCTTAAGCAATTCTCCTGCCTCGGCCTCCCAAAGTGCTGGGATTATAGGTGTGAGCCACTCTGCCCAGTCACCATCTCAAAATTCTTAATCGTTTTTAAACAAGGGGCCCGTGTTTTCATTTGGTACCAGGATCTCTAAATGATTCTTCCGATCCTGCTTGTGGGGTAGGAACATGCCAGGGCTGGACCCCCTTTCAGAGTTGCTCCCACAGCCAAGACTGTGCAGTACTGAGCAAGACAGAGCTGTGTCTGTCGGGCAGGCTGGTGCAAGCCCACAACTCCATGGCGGCCAGAGCCCGAGGACTGAAACACAAAGGGAGACTTCAGGAGAAAAACGGAGTGAAGAAGGACCTTCTGAGGGCCAGGAAAGAGATGCCCGAGAATGGTGCCCCGGGGGAGCTGCGTAACAGCTCCCACGTCCTCCCCTGTCTGTGAGTTGGCCAGGGCTAGAGAGGGAAGGAGAGGAGCCAGCAGTCTTCAGGGCCTGGGCTCTCCCAGGAAACCTCCACCCCACAACACCCAGCCCCCAGGGCTGGGCAGTCACAAGGCGCCCAGCTGTGCCAGCCTGTTTCCAGGAGCTCTGGGTCATCTGAGCCAAGCCCTTCACTTTGATTTAGGGATTGGCCAAAGGAGAAGGAAAAAGTCAAGTGGATTTGATTCAGAAGCTCTGGCCTGGCCTGGAAGTCCCAACTCAGAGGGGAAGCACCCGTCCTGCTCACCACCGCCCACGGCTTACTCAAGCCTGGTGGTTACTCAAAGCCAGACATTCATTCCTCAGAGGCCACCGTCCCCCAGAGACAGGTGTTGATCCCGGGGGCTGGGGAAGGAGAGACCTAAGACAGGATAGAGGAGAGATGTCATCAGGCGAGTATATTCTAGGAAGATAGTGACAGGGAACGGGGAATGCTCTGGAACTTGGGCCAAAGCAGGCTCTGAGTCTCAGGTCTTTGGTGGGGACCCTCGGAGGAATATTCCTGAAATATCTGTGAGCTTGGAATTGCTGGGGGCAGCGTTCAGTCTCTGGGGGTGGCCTCTTCCCTCTGCGACTCCCTTCTCCAGGCAGGCCAGCCCAGCAGGCCCAACCAACAGAGGCCAACCCCAGCTGAAGGCAGAGAATCCCGGGGAAGCTTGCAATATTGGACAGCGGGTGAACACTGAGCATCTTCAATCTTTTGAACCAACGCGATGGCCCACTTTTTGGTTGCTAGGATGGTCACATCCAAACTCACTGGGGTCGTTGTGAGGATTAAATGCGTTAATACACGCGAGGCACTTAGAACAGAGCCTGGCAGGGCAGGCATTATATAAACGGTGGTGATTACCGTATTTCATTGATTCCAAATGCACGTTGTTTTTCATTTTTACATCTCTGGAGTCAGAAAGCATCTTGTTGTAGATTAAACGGCAGCCTTTTTTTCCTTTCTTAGCAGCCCATAAAATAACGTATCTTACCATCGATGTGTCTTAGGTTTAGCCAAATATGAGATGAGGAGGAGGAGGAGGAGGAGGACTGGATACCCAGATGCATCATCCAGGGGTGCCTTCTCCCAGGTGAGCTGAGTTCTGGGATGCTACTGAGTTCCCTGTTCCACCTGGGAACAGCTATGGGGGCCCTAGGGTGCTGGGGAGGGGCAGGAGGGTCGAGCACAGAGTCATGGGTAGAGGCTGTCCAGGCTGGCCGGGTCATGGGAAGACGGGGCAGGGGAGGGTGGACAGCAGGTAGGACAGGCCCCTAACGAAGCCCCTCGGGTTCATATGGTAATGCCCCACATGTCGGCACTGTGTTAGATCGATTTCCAAATATTACAGCAGACTCTTGGGGGGAGAGGGCATTTTGTTGTTTAAGCCCACATTTAACAGACAGGGAAACTGAGGCTGGGAAAAGCTATGTAATTTAGCCAAGGTCGTTTAGCCAATAAGTGCCAGAGCCAGGCCACATTCCAGGCCAATGTGGACTTCCCAGGAGCCTGGGGCGGGGGGGGGGTCAGGAGAGGCAAGGAGGCTGCCTGGCATGCCCAGTGAGTGAGAACACAGACTCTGAGCCCAATGCCCAGGCCCATTGCTGAATCCAACACTTACAAGTTATGCGACTTTGGGCAAGCTGCCTCAGTTTCCCGGTCCTTATAATGGGGAAAGTATGCTTCCTCAGAGCTGTTGAGATGACCAGAGAAGGCAGTTCACCCATAGCATCTAGAATGACGCCCAGCACATGGCAAAGACTCGATTCCTGTGTATTCTTATTATGCCCTGATTTCTGGGGGACCCCAGAGCTCATTGTCTGGGAGTCGAGGTACAGTCTCCTCAAAGCCTGCTTAAAGGCCTTGTGTGTCTGGGGCTGGCACAGCATAGGAGAGCCTGCACTGACCATCTGGGAAGATTGGAGAGCTTCACCCCAAGCAACAACCGGCCGTGGTGTCAGGAAAGGAGAGTGAGCCTCAAGGAAGTGGCCACCTGTGCTGCCTCTGGGGCAACCCCGGCCGGTCACTCCCCGTCCCTGCTCCTCAGTCCTGCAAAGGACACTCCAAGGAGACGGCGGGGCTATGGGAGGAAGCGTGGTCCCCTTCCAAAGCCACACGCCAGTGGCTGGTCTTTGAGCCACCCCCTTGTCTTGGCAAAAGCCCGTGGTTGCTCTGTATCCAGCTGCCTGTGTCTGGACCCCGTGGCTGCGAGTTGGCTTCTCCGGCCACAGCTCCAGCTATTCTGCGGCTCTCCCGCTTCCCAATTCTGCTGACTCAATCATCCCCATAGCTCAGATTCCGGCGTGGGGTCCAGAGACATCAGTCCTGCCAGAGCCTGGCCGTTCAACCCAAGAGCAAAGCAGGGGGCCAACAGCTGCAGCGGGTGGAGCCTGCGGAGGGGGCGGGACATGCAGGACTTGCCTCTCTCCACAACCTTCTCTACAAAATGAGGGGGCCCTTTGTAATCTGACCTCAGTGAGCTCCCCTATAGTTTCAGCTCTCCCACTAGTCCCCAGGGAGGCCGTAGGACCTGGAGCCAGGGGAGGGCGAGGAGGAGGAAGACCACAAACCCCAGATGCATTTGTTCATCCCACGTGTGCCTGGTTGGATGACTCCCTGCGGTTTTATCTGCTGTTTCCTTCCTGATGCTTTCAGAGCTTCCATGAGAGGGCTGTCACCCAAGAAGGCAGGTGTCCCCGAGTATAAGCATTTGAGGACGGGGGCCACGGCTCAGGAAGCCACTCGGTACGGCCAGGCACAATCTGCCCTTGGTGGCGAGACACTGCTATGGTGCACATGTGCTGCCTAAAATTGCTGCCTGGGACTGTAAGGTTGAAAAGGAAGCTCCATGTTCCCCAGGAAAGATGGGAGCTCCTCCCATCCTACAAGACTCGGCTTCCCGTCACCTCTTCCCCTGGGGCAGTATTCTCAGGTCCCTCTCTGGACTCCCAAATCCCCGGCTCCTCCCTGCACGCCCGTGTTCCACACAGTCCTAGATAACCTGCCGCATGCTTGCCGCCTTCACTTGACCATGAAAAATTTGAAGGCAGGGACCTGCCCTGGCCTTTGCTGGATCCTAGCACTGCGCCTGGCACACAGTAGATGCTTATGAAAGGCACGATGAGCAAACAGAGGTTCATGGATTTTGCTGTCCACCGACTCGTGGGGTTACTTCAAGCTTCTGGTAAAGGCTTCTTCAGCCAGCACCTCCCTCTCCCAGGAAGGGGGCTCTGGGCTGGGTTTGGTTTTCTTTCCTTTCCTTTTTTTTTTTAATCAGGGTTCTCACTCTGTCTCCCATGCTGGGTGCAGTAGCACGCTCACGGTCACTGCAACCTCAACCTCCTGGGCTTAGGCCATCCTTCCACCTCAGCCTTTTGAGCAACTGGGACTATAGGTGCGCGCCACCAAGTCCAGTCAATTTTTTAAATTTTTTGGAGAGACAAGGTTTTACGATGTTGCCTAGGCTGGTTTTGAACTTCTGGGCTCATGGGATCCTTCCACCTCGGCCTCCCAAAGTGGTGGGATTACAGGCACCTGGCCGTGACTGGGTTTTTCTTTTTAAAAAGACACGAAGAGCAAGACCTTCCTGACAGAAGAAGAGAGAGACAGGTGGTGGTCACACCCTCAAGTGCAAGGCTACCGCCAGGTTCACACATCGACTGAGCTTCACCAGACAAAGTCCACGGGGCACAAATGGCTCAGTCAGTCACCACAGCGACACCCAACTCGGGCCACAGGAGAAGCCCTTCTCTTCAAAACTCTCTGCCAGGCCTTCTCAAAGTGGGGTTCCCAGGCCAGCAGCCGTGTCAGAGTCACCTGCAAACTTGTTAGAAACGCAAGTTCCCAGGCCCCCTCTAGCACCTGCTGCTTCAGAAGCTTTGGGGCCGAGGCCCCAGAATCTGCATTCCAGCAAGCACTCTGCAGGTCTTCCGATGGCCGCTCACATGTGAGACCCACTGCCCAGGCCGTCCCCTGACCTCTGTCAGAAGGCAAGTGACACCCACGCTCTGAGGAGGCAACTCCTGAGGCCCTGGATGGAAGAGCAGCCCCTCACCCCTTCCATCCCACGCTCCTCTACCCCAGAGCCCCCTAGTTCTGGCCCCCCGAAGAGCCTACGCCACCTCCCTTCTCCCATCTGTTGGTGTCTGGGAGGCACGATGGCGCTTTGGCCTGGCCTCCCGGCCCGGGCTCCGGCACCCACGGCCCCTCGAGCTCTTCCACCACAGAGGCCTAAGCCCCACACCCCAGGCTGGACATTCCAAGTTCCTGGAGACACAATCGGTTCCAACATTCCTGGTGAGGTGCAGGCTGGGGGGGCGCAGACAATGGGCCTTGTGTTCCTCCCCACGCCTTCCTGCTCTCGCACTAGGGCTCTGCAAAGGACGCTGAACCATCAAAAGTACCACTGTCCACCCCACTGGTCCCGCCTGCCTCCACCGGAGGCTGGGGCTGAGGCCGGGGAGCCCCCAGGCCCATGCCCCTCGCCTGGGGCTGAGTGGTGCTCTTTTCCTCATGGCCTCTGGGACTTTCTAGGTTCTTCGTCCACCTCGGCCTCAGGAGGAAGGGGTTAAATGCCAACACCTCTCTCCACCTCCCCCACGTCAGGCCTCCGTCTTCCCAGCCAGGGGAGTGTGGGCAGTGGACAGGACTCTCCAGCCACCCGAAGCCACAGCCAGCAGCGTCTCCTCTGTCTGTGGCTGATTTCTCTTCATTAGTGCAATCACATCAACACTGACAGCAGTGTATTTATTACTGTCCCGACGACAACCATTTTTCACCCAGTGATGCGCAGACTGATAATGAGCTCGGAGCCCAGCTAATGAGGAACTCCCCTCGGCCCTCCTTGGCAGCTCCGGGCCCTGCGACGGCCTGGCCATCAACCCTCTCTCTGCCCGCAGACACTTCACGGGGCAGGCAGAAGGGATCCAAGTGAGGAGGTCAAGGGTCACTGGGCTGAGCCATCCAGAGCTGCCCACAGCCAGCGAGCACACTGCCCGTGGGGAGGAGACTTCAGGGAGGATGCAGCGAGACTCAGGGTGGACCAGGCTCCGGGCATGGTCTCAGGCAGAAGTACCTCTTGCATGCCGGATTCTGGGTCCTTAAGCCAGGGCAGCAAGAGACAAGCAGCAGGATGGGGCGGGTCAGCAGCCGGACAAGAGCCTGGAAGGCTGGATGGCTGCTCTGGAGGCTGGTTCCTGGAGCACAGGGAGGAGGTGGGAGGAGGCGCCTGACCCAACCAAGACCGGCTCACTAGTGTCGTGTGTGCGGGGCAGGGTGCTCGTGGCTGCTACACGGATGCAAACCACAGGAAGGACCGGCTCTGCTGGAGGATGGTCCTCTGGGAACCTCAGCTCTCCTGGAAGGCATCTATGCATCTAAAGGAAAAAGGCCCCTGTGCAGCAGATGTGGTTACCTAGAGCCTAACACTCGTGACGAGGGAGCACCTCAGGCCTTCAACTAGCACTCTGCCCAACTCCAAGCAAGACCCCCTGGCAGTGTTCATCAGTGGCCTGGTCCAAATTAAAAGGAGGCGGGAGGAGGGTCTAGGGGGGAGGCCAAGAGACAGGCCTATTCCACGGTTCGCACACACAAAAACCACCGGTTTGGAGTAGACTGGGTGACGCTGAGGGAGAGCCCAGAAAACCACCCAACCACCCAAGCAGCAGGCCACCCGGGGAGGGGCGACAGCCTTAGCCTCAAGTCCACCACCCTCAAAGGCATCGCCACAAACCAGGCATGGTGGACAGTTATGGTGGCCCAATTACGTTTGGGGCCCAACTGCTTTAGAAAGCATTATAGGAAAGTTCAGACACAAATAGTTTAACTATATATATGTAAAGCATCTTAGACTCTTGCAGATGATGTGACCCAAGAGATCATCCCATTCAAGGTTTTCAAAGCCAGGTTTTGACATATATCCCAGGGGGCCCAGGAAGCCACAGGGAAGATGGGCCACATCTGCCAGAAGCCTCGATTGGCTTTAAAATATCCTCTGTGTGTTAAAACGGAATTCAGATGGACCACGGAGCAGAATGCAAGTCGTCACATACTTAACAAATGAAATATAAAAAAGGAAAAGGACGCACGGAAAGTGAGCAGCTTTAGGCTGCATGGCCAGATTCCCCAACGCATGTGTCCACACTCCTCCTCCACCAGGAAAGCCTGTCGTGGAAATGCTGTATTTATGCCCCCGCAGTTTCCCAATGAGGACACTTCTAGCCACACGGGCTAAAAGGCCTGGCCCAAAGGGACCCACTAAGAATCCTTGACTGTGGCCTCTGAGGCCTGGCACAGTGTCATAAACTGGTCACTTTCTCTCTACTTCACTCCTACCCCCTGCAGCACCCTTCTTAAAAGGGTTTATTAATTGGGAAAAATAACTTATGTCTAATACCTCAGTCCTTGTTGATGAAGGGTTATCACCTAAACTTGAGGAGTTTATAATGAAATAAATCAGTTACACACGCGTTAAATGGTAATTCAGAATCAACAAGGCCCAAGTGCCAAGGAGACGTCTAGACCACTGGAATCCTGAGGACTGGAGACTTGCGGGAGGAGGTGTCCCAGCTGGGGAGTGGGGACGGACGACTGCATGCTGGACTTTCAGAGAGGGTGAATGGGATATGGGTTATGAGGAAAAGAGAGGGAGGGTGCTCATAGCAGGGAGAGCAGCCTGAGCTTGGAGGAGGGTTGTCGTGGGGGCAGGGAGAGGGGAGACTGCAGCCATATCTAGGGCCTGATGGTGGAGAGTTTCGTGTTGACACCACAGCTATGGGAATGCCGCCAGAAGTCTGGGAGCGGGGAGTGGAGGGGTGACGTGATAGGTCTCTGCATCCAGACCTGATGGCTGAGATCCTGTGGTCATCAAGAGAGTGCTCCGAGTTTCCTTGGAGAGAGGAGAGGCCACCCCAAAATGCACCCATGCCCACGCCTGTGCCCATCCAAGCTGGGGAGAGGCCCGTGGTCAAATGAGACAGCCCCCAAATCCTCTGGGCCCACCAGCCCGATGGAGCACGGTGAACAATCAAGGAGCGTGGGTATCCTGACCTGGCAGGCAGCTGGCCTGCATTCATCGTTGCTTTCTCACGAGTCAAGTGACCTTGGCAAGTTACTTAATGTTCCTGAACTTCCATGCTAACAGATTAATAATGTTAATACTTTCTGGTCAACCTCCTTCATAGGTTAGTGTGAAGAGCAAATGGGATGTCTGTGAAAGCAGCCCACATACACTTGCGGTTTTATGAAAGGATCCGGCAAAAACATTCACCTTAAGGTCTGAACAGCTGACAAGTAGCTTAACAGGTGAGCTCTGGGTGGTAGATCTGCATTTTGAGTTGGAGACAGAGAATATCTTCACCAAATAAATCACGAATAGCAGAAGTTTAGAGGCCACCGGCAGGTCTGGAGGACAAAGGGAGAAGAAGTCTTTGGGGCCAGGGCACCTGTCAAATAGCAGAGCCAAAGCTGGCCTTGCTTTCCTGGCATCAGCATGGAGATAGCAATGACAATGACATGATAAACACTTCTTGGTGTTTGCTGTACACTGAGCACTGTCCTAAGAGCTCATTAAACCCTGCCGCAAACCAACAAAGCAAGTACCACTATGATCCCCATCTCACAAAGAAAATGAGGCACAGAGAGGCGGCGGACTCACCTAAGGTCACCCAAGCAGGAAATGACTGTCAGGGTGTGAACCCAGGCAGTTGTCGTGTTTCAGGCTCCTTGGAGGTCTGTCCTGTCCCGCCTGGGTTCTCCGCTGTCATGTCCAGCACTGGCTCTCAGAAGTCACAGCAGGGAATGAAGAATCTGTACCAGATGCCTAGGTAGCTCGCCATGTGTGGTGACAACCCAATCGTTCAGGTACCCAGCTGTATTTCTGACCACTACTCAGATTCTGAGCAACACAACTGGTTCCCTGACTTCCAGAGAAGTGTCCAGGGGAAGTTTCCAGAGTCCTGGCTCCAGCAGTCCCTTGAGAGTTTCCAGTGTCCACCCTAGAAGCTTCTTCTCCCTTTGTCCTCCAGACCTGCCGGTGGCCTCTAAACTTCTGCTATTCGTGATTTATTTCGTGAAGATATTCTCTGTTTCCACCCTGAATGGGCCTCGCTACGGCAAATAATACTTCCTTCCGTCAGGCTGGATGATCACATCATCAAGATTTCATCACCCCCCGGATCGCTGATGGCTTCCTATGTGGCATCAATTTTTTTTTCTCCCCCCTCATCTTCCCTTCTCTCACCCCCTGCTCAATTGGGAAGACTCCTGGTGGCTTGGTCACTGGCAAGGCAGTCGTCAATGCCTCAAGTGATCTTAAGGAGATTCCTCTAGCAGCTCTGGGACATCCCAAGTCTAGAGAGGGGACGGGGACAAGGTGAAGAGAAGACCCCTTGCATTCTGCCGAGTGAAGGCCCCGTGAGGACACAGCTAGGGTGGATGCAAGAGTGGGAAGACGAGGAGGAAGGGTAAGCATAGGGGGAGAAAGAATCCCAAGGCCCACTTCCAAACGCTACCACCTTCTCTGGACCATTCCCAGTCTTCCAGCAGCACAACTGTCTGGACATCTCCCTGGCAAATGGTTGTCCCTCCTTGGGAAGACAGTGATGGATGCTGTGGAGGCCAAGGGCAGCCTGGGGCAGAGGACAGGCATAGGGACGATAGAGCCCTGGTTTAAATCCCGACTCCTCGACTCCCCTGCAGGAGGGTCATGGGCAGTTAATCTCTCTGAGCCTCAGTTTACTCACATGTTGGAGTCACAGGAAGGCTGAGGCGCCTAGGCTGTAGTTACAACATAAGGAGGCTGTGTCTGACAAGGAAACTCTACACCAAATAGGAGTTCTGGAATGGGGAGGAAAGACCTAGGGATGAAGCGAGAGAAAGCAGGGTAAGAAGAAAACGTAAGTGAAATATAGAGTGAAGATACCGGGGAAGAAAATCTATAAACGAAACGGAATCTGAGATCTCATCTTAAGTCCATTTAAAGGCAGACACAGAAGTACAAATATAGTTACACTCCTTTACTAAGTGCCGTGATATGTTGGGTTCCATTCCGAGGGTTCTACCTGTACTATCCCATTCAAGCCCTGGAAGGCTTTTCTCCTGGTTTTACAGACAAGGAAACAGGAAGGTTGAGAATGTTAAGTGACTAAATCCAGAGTGCCACAGACCTTCAGTGACAGCGCTTGAGGCCAGGGCAGCTCAGTTCCAAGGTACTGATCCCTACTTAAACCACTCGCAACAGCTTCAGGAGAAAAACAAGCCTCCAAACAGGAAAGTGACAACACAGCCAGGGTGGGGGAAGGGGGGTGGGGATCTGCTTCAGGAATGGCCCTGTCCTGGGTAGAGTCACCCATTTCTGTATGAAATGCGCAGACTGCAGTATCTTCTCTGTGGGTATGCAGGAACATGGGGTGTCACCAGTGCACGAGACCCACGTCTTCTTTTCTTCCAGCACACAGATGCCTGCGCTCCCAGCTCCCTCGCCACTGCGTGGAACCACGTGGCCAATTCTGGCCAGTGGGTTGCAGGGGAAGAAATACAAGCTCACGCATTTAAGTGTTGGCCCAAGGTCTTCCTCTCTCCTTTCTTCTGCAGCATTCGAGGGGCCTAGCATTTCAAATGGTGCATCCATGCATGGATGGCATTACTCCCAGACCTCCTACCCCTCTTCCCAATTCCCTCCAAGTCATAAAGGCGGAGTTCAGCGGGTGGGAATTCAGGGAGGAGCCGGGGCCATCCATCCCAGAGGTCATGCCAGTTACCTGTCGGTAGGCACTTCGGTCTCAGTGGCAAAACCACCCTGTTCCGTGTACGCACAGGCTGGAGCTGCTAGAGGGCAGGGGCTCCACTCTCGGGGTGCCTGGCTGCTCAGGGCACTGAGGGCTCCATGGATGGGGTGTAGGGATGTGCAGAGGAGATGGGGCCCTTCGCAAGCCAATGAGCCCGCAAAAGGAAGCTGGAGAAGTAGGCGGGGACCAGATGACCAAGGGCTTCATGCCTCAGGCAAGTGTTCATTCATTCAGCTTTCAATCACACATTCGCATTTGTTGAGTTCTTCTATGTGCCGGGCACGGCCCTAGTGGCTGGGAATAGAGCAGCCAATAAAGTAAAGCTCCTGCCCTCCTGAGGAAGATCAGCAAAAAACAAACAAGCCAATATATGTCAGCTGGAGCTGAGTGCTGTGGCAAAGTCAGAGCAGAGTGGGTGTCGGGAGATGCCGTGTCATAGGGTGCTGGGGATGGAGAAGGGGCGTTAGGAGAAAGTCCCAGAGGAATAAGGAATGGGCTTTGCAGACAGCTGAGAGGTGCAGGCACCACTACGAGAACAGGAACTCTGAGTGCCGGGTCGGAGGCCTGGTGAGTTCCAGGAACGAAAGGCGGTACGTGAACCGGGAACAGTAAGACGAGGTGGGAGAGACGGCTTGTGAGTGACTAAACCCCATGACCCGCACACGATAAGCACTAAACACTTCAAAAAGCGTTTTCAAAGTGATTTGGAAAATCTCATTTCATCATCCAAGACAATTCTGTAAGGTAGACACAACTATGTTTAACTCTGTTTACCCATTTTACAGATGAGAAAGGCTCTGCTCAGTGCCTTTCAGTGGGAGAGGCAGGAGTGGGAGGGGCAGAACCCACACTTGGAGCCCTTGCCACATCTGAAGGAGAAGGACCTCCCCGGGGCTCCCAGGGCTCCACGAGGCGCTTTCTGGTCCAGATGCCAGCCAGGGAGTCTGAGGAGACGCTCTGCAACTTCTCTCCCTCCCCCCTGATGCTGAGCAGCCCTGGACTGTCCCTGCCTTCTGCCCGGCACGTGGACAGCAGGGGGTGGGATGCCTGGGTGCGGGGAGCCACCAGGATGTCAGCCGCCGGCCTGTTTTCCTTTCCATTACAGGCAGCTGGCCGCTGCCGGCAGTTGCTGCTGGCCCATTTGTTGCTATTGGCATCCCAAGGCCCCGAATTACGATGACTAATTCCCACCGCTTTAGGCAGCTCCAGGGCTGTCTGTGGCAATGTGCTCCAGGGGCGGCCAGGACTCAGGCAGTTCAGTAACACCCAGCATCAATTCCAACTCAGTCTTCTACTCCCCCAGGGACCAGGAGCCAGGAAGAGGGGTGGGAGTTAGGGGTTCAGCCAATCAGAGACTCCTTCAACCATGGCCAAAACCTAGGATAACCAGTCATAAGCAGGCTGATTTCCCATCAGTATAAAGCGAGAGTGTCTAACCGCGAGCTTGTTTCTTGAGGTAGTGAGTCCTCCGACCCCAAGAGTATGCAAGTAGAGACCAGTTAACCTGGGGGAGGGTGGGGGGGCAGAGGATGGCCTGGACAACTTTCTATGTGTCTTTTTTTTTTTTTTTGAGTTGGAGTCTCACTCTGTCGCCCAGACTGGAGTGCAGTGGCCCTTCCCGGTCACTGCAGCCTCGACCTGCTGGGCTCCAGCGATCCTTCCGCCTCAGCCTTCCAAGTCGCTGGAACTACAGGCGCGCGCTACCATGCCCGGCTAATTCTTGATTTATTATAGAGATGATATCTTGCCAAGTTGCCCGGGTGGGTCTCGAACCCTCAGGCTTAGACAGTCCACTCACCTCGGCCTCCCAAAGTGCTGGGATTACAGGCTGAGCCACCGAGTCCGGCACCGGGTGTCTTTCAAGGCAAATGCAATGATCCCCATGAGTCCTCAGAGAACATGCCCATTCTCCCTTCCCCTTCAGCTTACCGCCCAACTGTGTCCCATGGTACAAAGTCAAATACAGACCAATCTGCAATTTAACACAGCATTTTAAAGTCAGTCGTTCGGGCCCTGTTTAAACAGAGGATCGCTGTGAAGCATTTGGCCTCCTTCCCAGCCTCCCTTCCCTGATAGAACAAGGTTCCTGGCCCCTACTCCAGCCTTCCAGTACAGGACACGAGGGAGAGGCAGCCGATAAATATTTGCCCAACAAATGCAGGAAGGAGAAGGATTTCCAAGGCAGGTGTCCGGCTGCCAGCGGGATCTGGGCTCTGGGCGGGGTCCTGACTGTTCATCCCAGGCAGGGATGATCGTCTTCAGCCAGTAGAAGCACTAAGCTCTATCCCTCATCTAACCACTGCCAGAATGTTCCAGACTCTCCAGCTGGAGCCAAGGGGCCCAAAGGGTGAGGGAAAGAGGGGCACGGCAAGGTAGGGACACCCTATCCCACTCCTGAGAGGGGCTTTTGACAGCTGAGCCGCAGGCAAGCACGACACTCGGCCTCCTGGTAATTAGCAAAAGGCCCCAATCAATAAGTTATTTTTTGCTGTCAGTAATTAATAATTACAGCTTAGCCACACCATGTAATTAAACTTTCATCCCGCTCCCTCGTGTACTGTTGGGCTTTTATTGTGATTAGCTCCCAGCACTAAACTTTCTCCCTCTGGAGCCTTTGGGAGCCTCTGGAGCTGAGCTTTCCAGTCTCCTCCTGGGTTTCCCACTGCTGGGTTCACTCGGCTCAGACTCCCTTTTGTTCTTCCCCCCAGCACGGTTGTCTTGAAAGAACCTTCTGGACCGGCTGGCTCGGCTGCTACCCCTCCTCCCAGCCTCTTGAGCTTGCCAGGATGACGTCCAGCAGGATTCAAGCTTCCGAGGTGCTTGTTAAAGGACTTCCAGGCTCCCCTAGACCTTTCTCGTCAAGGTGTCTGGGAGTGGAGCCCGAAAATCTGCATCGTCACAAGCCCCCTGGAATGAACCCTCAGGACCCCCACCCAGAGCTTGGGGACCACTCTTTGAGACACAGAGATGTAGCCATGGAAGGACGCTCAAGAAAGGGCGTGGGAAAGGGACTCAGGGTCTCCTTGGTGGGGGGCAGGTACCACTCTTCCCGGCCCCCGGCTTAGTGGCAAAACCCTCAACAGAACAGCAACTGCCATGGATTAAGCACCTTCCACGGGGGAGGCACTTGCGGGCGCCTCCCCCTGGAATACCTTGAATCCTCACATTGACTCCTCGAGGCAGGGGAAACTGAGGCTCCGAGAGGCCAAGGGCCTAGCTGAAGGCCTCTCTGCAGCTAAGCAGCAAAGCCAGTGCTCTATCTACCACACCCCGGCACTTCATCTGGGAGATGAGTTTGCATCACGTGCCACTAGGTTCGGGGAGCATGGTCAAGTGTTGGCTGTCAGGAGAGCCAGGTGATGTTGTTGACCAGGCCCAGCCCCCCCAAAAAGAAACAAGACTAGGTCCAGATAAAATCAGCGGTGAGGTTTGTCCCAAGGGAGGAACAATGAGGTTTGTCCCAAGGGAGGAACAATGGCTTGGTTCCTCGTTCTGTGTCATGCCTGGAGAACGGGACTCGTGGGTTCAGAAGTGACAATGCTAGTAGTGGCTTCAGCTGCCCCCAAGAGATTCGTGGTGTGGCCTCAGATGGGAAGAAACTCACTCTAACCCCAAAGCAGAAAAGACAGGACCCTACGCCCTCCCCAACCTCACCCCCTCTGACCCTCAAACTCGGCACGGCCCCAAGGCCAGGACCATGTTCCCACAATCCTCTGCAAGATCTGCCACTAGGAGACAAATCGATGGAGAGGGTCTTATGCTGGAAAACACGCTCCGAGCCAGAAAACACAAATGGAGCAGCAGGGGACCTGGGCAGTGCCACACTCAAACAAGCAGCAGACAAGAGCCGGAGAGGTAGTGAATCAATCAAGGAGACCTTCAGGGCTGGTGACAGGGGAGCTCCTCCTGCGGGAGGCCCAGGGACAGGAGGCGGCCTGGCCTCAACGTCAGCAAGACGGGTGGGATCTTGGCCTCAGGTGGAAGGTGCAGGTGTGGAGGTGGAGGAAGGGACAGGAAGACCCCAAAGGAAGAGCCATCGGGTGCCCTGGGGACTCCATAGGGGCCTGGTCCTAGATGGGACAGAATGAGTGAGCCACCCTCCTGTTGGAGTGTGTGCAGTCAAGAAGTTAGAAGGAGCCAGACAGATGCCGACACCCCTCAGAGCCCCCATGTCTCCCCATGGCTGGTAACCCCATGGTTATTTCGGAGCAAATCTGTGAGGTGCTCCAGGGCGCAGGACCGCCTAATCCAATTCTGTCAGCGTCATGGCGCTCCTGGGACCCTGCAATGAGGGGCCCAGACATGGAGCCCTCCTGTGGCTGGTCCTGGCTCTAGGGAGAGGAGTTCAAACTCACCGGATTCCAGTTCCCCCTAGATCACAGAGTGGCTTTGGGCAGGACACATAATGCCACTGGGACTCAGTTTCCCTGTCAAATGGCTACTAGAACAAGATGACCTCTGAGGTGCCTGCCTGCGCGAAGATTTTATGACGATCATAAAAATAATAACTTTTATTACCTTACATTTATTTATAGGGCTCGTTACAAAATTTCTAAGTGCTTTTACGTAAATTACCTCGTAAAATCCTCCCCTCGACCCTGTGAGTGAGAGCTGATTATTCCATCTCTTGGATCCGAGCTCTCTGGATTGCCTGGCGCGGGGGCGCCCTGGGGTCCCTGCTCTCCCGCGCGTTCAGAGCCCCCAGAGGCGGAGTGGGGTGCAGCCCCCGCAGCCTG
>NW_007246514.1:0-3323 GCF_000164805.1 Carlito syrichta
AAAAAAAAAAACAAAAGTAGAAGCACTGGCCCTGCTTTCCAGTTCAAGAATAAGATGATGGGTAAGAGATCTAATCTGGCAAATAACCTTCCACTAACTTAGTGGTGGTCTTTAAGGCTGTTGGTGATACCTGCCACCTGTGTCTTTACATCTGTTTTCAAGCCAGATGGGGGTCATCCATCCCCACCATCTGTACTTAATAACCTTCCTTTATAGACATTTTATTAATTCTAAATGGTAATAGCTACAAAAAGCATGTATATTTAATTTCTAAGGTAGGTTAAATTATATTTAACAACTTATCTTACTGTGCAAGTTATATTCCTCATGCAATTAACTTTGAATAACACATGACACAATGGACATGATATCTAAAATGTAAAGGCAGAACTCATTATTCTCAAAAGCTATTTTATATTCTAAAGTTTGTGAATCTGTACTGTTTTTGGTTGATTTAGAAAAAAAGAAGTAGACAACATTCAGTTAAATACTCTTATTATTCAAGTTGCTTCAGATCAAATTAGATCTGACCTTAAAGAACTATGTCTCTAGGGAAACAACCTTATTCTCTTTCCAAATGTATAAATACTTTCTGGGAGACACCCCGCCCCTTACTCTCAGAAGCTTCTTATGACTTTATAGAAACTGGTGCAAATCTAACAAAAGCATTTTAGTTAATTTTATTATTTTTAAAATTTCCAGTACAGAACAAACTTTTATGAAGTTACTTTTTTTCTTTTAACATTCATCCCCACCACATCATCATCATACACCTGATAATTCCTTATTATGTCTGCACTGATTTGTAATCAGCAGTGTGCTTCCTTGATCTGTTCAGTGTTCCAGTCTCTTTTGGGTTAATGCAACCTTAACTGACCTATACTCATCCTTTCAAAATTCACTCTATACCTGCAAGGGCCAAACTAACATTCTGTTTAGGGCAGAGCTGCAAGACTGATTGCCTGACAAAGTGATTACAGTAAAACTCTATTACAAAGCACTTCACATTCTTACAGATTCGATTATACCTTGGGTCAAACCATAATCTCTGTGTACATTTCTTAATGCAATATGAAAAGAGCCTAGAAGTTGGGTGTTATCTTCCAACATCAGCATTAATACATCTCTCTTTTATTGCATTGATTCATGCTACTATGTAAAAAGTTTCAGCTTTCAGGGACTAATAGATAAACAATGTTGTCAAAATTAATATCAGGCATCATTTTGTCTCATAATATAGCCACATAGCATTGTCTGTCATTCCAGTTATAAAATATAGTTGGTGATTTCAATTAGTAGCCAAGTATTTTAGAAGTACTTTTTATGATGAATATTATCAGAATATAATATTGGATTTAGTAAAAAAAAATTATTCATGTGACTGACTAAAGCAGACACCTCTGAAGCCCTCATGTTACCAGCAGATCTATCAGCAGAAACACTACAAACAAGAAGGGACTGGAGTTCAATATTCAAAGTCCTCAAAGATAAGCAATTTCAACCAATAATCTCCTTCCCAACCAAGCTCAGTTTCATCAATGACGGTGAAAAATTTCCTTCCTCAACATCCAATCCCTAAGACATTATGCATCTTCCAGACCAGTCTATGGGAGACACATAAAAACGTATTAAGCATAGAAGAAAGAAAAAAAAAGAATGACAACACACTTCCCAAGAGAAAAATGGAGCACAGAATCAACAGAGTACATCACAACAACAAACTTGAAAACATACATATACATCAACCCTAAATGCAAAAGAAAACAAGCAAATAAAAAACTTTATAAGAAACTCAAGACAGGAAAAAACAATCATATTTTAAAAATCAGCCTGATTTTGAATGGACTAAATGCTCCACTGAAAAGACACAGAATGACAAACTGAATAAGTAACCATAACCCAGTGATTTTCTGTATCCAGGAAACTCTTCTCACTACAAGGGATGCACACAGACTCAAAGTTAAATGATGGAAAACTAGTTGCCAGGCAAAAGGGTCACAAAAAGAGGGCAGAAGTCATGATCTAATATCAGAAAAAACAACTGTTAAGATAAAATTTAAAAAGATACAAAAGAATAGTACATAATGATAAATGTTCAGTCAATCAACAAGAAGTATCCATCTGAAACATATATGCACCCAACATAGGAGCACCAGCAATTGATAAAGCAACTAAAAGAAGATATTGACTCTAAAACTATTGCAGCAGGGGACTTGAAGACCTCTCTAACAGCCCTAGCTAGATCACCAAGGCAAAAATAAACAAGGAGATCCAGAACCTAAAATTGACACTCTACCAAATGGACTTAATAGATCCCTACAGATATTCCACCCAACAACCACAGAAGAGATGTTCTACTCTTCTCCACATGAAATGTACCATGAGATTGATCACATCTTTGACCATAAATCAAGCATGAACAAATTCCAGAGGGTTGAAATATTGCCATGCACCTTCTCAGGCCACAGTAGAATAAAAATAAGTATCAACACCAACATAAATTCCCTAAAGCCTACAAAGACATGGACACTAAACAACAAGATGCTAAACAACTAGTGGGTCAACACTGAAATCAAGGGAGAAATTAAAAGATTCTCAGAAAAAAGAAAATGAAGAAATATCTTAATAAAACATCTGCCATAAAAACAGTTCTAAGAGGGGAATTTATATCTCTATGAGCACAAATAAATAAAATGGAAAGATCACAAGTTGAAAGTCTAACAAATCACCTATGAGAGTTAGAGAGAGAAGAACACCAAAAAAAAAAAACCTACCTTTAGCAAGAGAATCCAAATCACCCAGTAAGATCCCAAATATGGGAAATAGAAGAAAAAAAAATCATAGAAAACATCAGCAAGCAAAAAGTTTGTTCTTTGAATGAATGAACAAGAATGATGGACCACTAGCCAGAAGACCAGGAGAAAGAAAGAAAAAGAGAAAAAACCCAGATAAACACAATCAGAGGTCCCAAGATTGGAGTGTGGCAAGTGAGATTGCCGGCAAGAGTATCTGCTGCTGCAGGAATGCACCTGCTGCTGCTACCTGAGGTGCCTGTGAAAAGTCTGCTGAATCCAGCGGATTCCCATTGCCTGGCACCTGGCCCACACCATCACCTGTCATCTGCTGGAACCCTGGATCTGATCAGTGGAGAGAGAGGATCAGGAAAACCAGAGAAAAGTTGAAGCCTGGTGAGGAGCCACACACCACAGCCAATTTCTTTGACCCAGGATCAGACAGAGATTTGCATTGCCCCGCCCTGCTCTGTGGAGTCTCCAACTTGTTCCCTATGGTAATTTCATCAAACTGGGAGACACAGAAGCCCC
>NW_007246514.1:3343-6607 GCF_000164805.1 Carlito syrichta
AAGCCCCTTCCCCAGGCTGAATCAGAAATAGATAACTAAGATCTTTATGGCAGACTTGTCATGCAGCAAAGCGAGGATACCCAGATCTGACTCACCCCCCAAAAGTAGGTATGCAGCAACTGACCCAATCTATGAGCAACCCTATCTGCATACAATGAGAGCAGAGGGGAGGGGCAGAAATCAGAGTTGAAGGGACTCTGGACAAGGAGGAAGGACCCCAGAACCAGTCTGATTCCTTGTTTTTATTTTTATTTTTTGACTGTTTTGCATACTTTTGTTTGCATTTTGTTTTAGCTTTTTTTTTCACTTTTGTTCAGGTTTTGATAACATTTTCATACTTTCTTTGCTTTTGTTATTTTACTGATTTTTTTTCTTTCTATTCTTTACACTCCCTGCTTCTTTACGGGAAGTCTACATTAATAGGCAAGATTTATTGGACTGTGTGTTTGTGTGATTACCTGTATGCTCTTGGGTTTTTGTTTTTGTTTTTTCTTCTCATTTCTCTCTTTGTATCTCTTTCATTTGTGAGCTAGTAGATCTGTTTGTTTTCCCCCTTACTCTTCTCTCAGTCTACCTTCCTCTTGAATCCCCCATTCCTTCTTCCATTATTTTCTCTCTTTTTTTAACCTCATTTTGTTCCAGGGAGCAAACTTAAACCCCCTCTGAATGTGCAAATTGTAAGACAGTGGAAAGTGTGTTCCCAGGTTGCCCGTACACCTGTCAGGGAATACTGGATTCTGCAGATAGATTTTGAATTATAGTTCCCCCTCAACTAAATGTCAAAACTGCAAAAAGTAGAGCCCCCAACCCACAGTCCAGCTTCAGGAGTGAACAAAGTCACAGAATCCATATAAGGAAGAATAGGAGAATGAGCAAAAGAAGTAAAAGCAACCCTGCCATTTATGAAAAACAGAATTAAAGAAGAGGGGGAGAAAGTGTGTGTGGGAATCTACACAAATGAAGAAAAACCAAAAGAAGTATATGGGTCTCTCATGGACCCCTGGAAGATCAGACACTGAGAAACCAGATTTTGGAATGCAAACAATGAAGAGAATGACTTTTCTCAAACTACAAACCCAGATATCAAGACATTAATAGAGAGATTTAAAAAATTTGAGGAGAGACAAGAGGAAAATAGGAGTTGATAACTGAGATAACAGCAGAAAAGAATAATGTGAATGAAATAAATAACAAACTGATAAGCATGGAAAGCAGAATTAGTCAAGCAGAAGAAATAATCTCAGAGCTTGAGGACCAAATTATAGGACTAACCCAAACTGTCAAAAACATAGAAAATAAGTTTTAAAAGGCAGAACAAAACCTTCAAGAGATTAGCACTTACTTCAAGAAGCTGAACTTAAGAGGAAATGGACTTCCTGAGGCAGAAAGAGAGACAGAGACAACCCTGGAACAAATATTCCATGAAATTTTTCAAGAAAACTTCCCTCATCTCATCAGTGATTGACCATTCAAACACAGAATATTCAGCAAACCCTGGCAAGGCAACAAATGGGAAGACCAACTCCTAAATACATAATAATTCACCTAAACAAAGTAGGTATAAAAGAAAAACTCCTGGCAGCAAGAGATAAATGTCAGACTACCTACTGGGGAAGACCAATTAGAAGAGCCACAGATTTATCTATAGAAACACTTCAAGGTAGGAGAGCTTAGAGCCCAATCTTCAAAGTTCTCAAAGATAATCAATTTCAACCAAAAAAAAAAAAAAAACTACCCAGCTAAACTAAACTTCAACAGTGATATAGAATTAATATCTTTCCCAGACATTAAATCCCAAGCACTTATTCTGCCTCTAGACCAGCTCTCCAGGAAACACTTAAGAGAGTATTAAACACAGAAGAAAGGGGAAAAAGAACAACATTCTTCACAAGACTGCATGTCTGACAAAGGCCTAACAAGTAGGATCTACAAGGAACTCAAACATGCTGAAAAGAAAAAACAAAGTCCCATTACAAAGTGGGCAACAGATATTAATAGACACTTCTCAAAGGAAGACATATGAACTGCCAACAGATACGTGAAAAAATGTTCAACCTCACCAGTCATCAAAGAGATACAAATTAAAACAGCACTGAGATATCACATAAATCTAGTCAGAATGGCCATCATCAATAACTCAAAAAATAACAGATGCTAGAGAGGCTGTGGCAAAAAGGGAACACTTCTACACTGTTGGGGGGAGTGTCAACTAGTATACTCTCTGTGGAAATCAATGTGGCATTTCTAAAAGTTCTAAAAATTGACCTTCTATATGGCCCCACAATTCCCTTACTGAGAATATACCTGGAAGAACTCAAGTCACTCTGAAAAAGATATCTGCATATGTATGTTTATCACAGCATTGTTCACAGTAGCAAAACATGGAACCAACCATGTTACCCATCAAAAGAGGACTCTATTTTATTTTATATTTTATTTATTTACTTTTTTATATCAATATTTTTTATTTTGATATTGTGGGGTACAGTTAAGGGTTAAGTATACAAATATGCTTTGCTCAGTCACCCTTGTTGATAAGGGGTGTCTCCCTGTTCCCAGACATTGACTATCGTTAATCCCACCTCCTTTCCCCCCCATAGTTTCCCACCACTGTCAGTCCTTTTCTTATAGTATTACAATGGATGTTTAAGGTCCACTAGATGAGTGAGAACATGTGATACACAGATCTTTTTTTCTATGAGAAGTCACTCAGTATTATAGACTATAGTTTCATCCAGGTTGCTGTGAAATTCATGATTTAATTTTTTCATGTCTGTGTAGTATTCCATCGTGTATATGTACTACTTTTTTTTTTTTGAGTTGGAGTCTCACTCTGTTGCCCAGATTGGAGTGTAGTGGCCGCTCCTGGCCACCGCAGCCTCTACATGTGGGGCTCCGGCGATCCTTCTGCCTCAGCCTTCTAAGTAGCCGGAATTACAGGCATGCGCTACCACACCCAGCTGATTTTTTTTTTGTTTGATTTATTTTAGAGATGAGGTCTCGCTGCCAAGGCAGGTCTTGAACCCACAGGTTCAGGCAATCCACTCACCTCAGCCTCCCAAAGGTGCGGAATTACAGGCTGAGCCACCGAGCCCGGCTTATGTACTACATTTTTAACTTGCAGTTCTCTTTTGATGGACAGCATGGTTGGTTCCAGGTTCTTGCTATTGGGAACAATGCTGCGATAAACATACGTGTGCAGGTATCTTTTTGATAGAGTGATTTGAGTTCTTTAGGGTATATTCCCAGTAGGAGGATTGCAGG
>NW_007246514.1:7333-9910 GCF_000164805.1 Carlito syrichta
TTTTTTTTTTTTTTTTTTTTTTTTTTTTGCTGAGGACTGTTCTGGCTATTCCTGGTCGTTTGTGTTCCATGTGAATTCCTGTATTGCTGAGAAGAATGTTGCTGGTAATTTGATGAGTATTGCATTAAATCTGTAGATTGCATAGGTAGGATGGACATCTTCACAATGTTGATTCTTCCAATCCATGAGCATGGGATATTTTTCTACTTGTTTGTGTCATCTTTGATTTCGTTGAGCAGTGTTTTGTAGTTTTCATTGTAAAGGTCTTTCACATTTCTGGTTAGGAAGATGCCAAGGTATTTCATTTTTTGTGTGTCTATTGTGAAGGAATTGTGCTTTTATTTGGGGTTTCTGATTTGTTCATTATTGGTGTAAAGAAATGTGATTTTCTTTTGCACATTTATTTTATATGCTCAGTCCTTTATCAGTGTAAAGAAGTTATTGACAGATTTTCTTGGGTTTCCAAGGTACACAATCATGTCATCTGCAAAGAGAGATAACTTGACTTCCTCTTTTCCTATTTGGATACCCCTGATTATCTTCTCTTCTCTGATTGCTCTAGCCAGGACTTCCAATAGTATATTGAAGAGGAGGAATGAGAGTGGGCATCTTTGTCTTGTTCTAGTTTTCAGGGGAAATGGTTCCAATTTTTGTCCATTAGGAGTATGCTGGTTGTAGGTTTCTCATAGATGGCATTTACTATTTTGAGATATGTTCCCTGAATGCCTAGATGTTCGAGGGTTTTTATCAAGAAGCGGTGCTGGATTTTATCAAAAGCTTTTTCTGCATCTAATGATATAATCATTTGGTTTTTGTTTTGACATTTGTTGATGTATTTAATTACATTTATGGTTTTACAAATGTTGAACCAGGCTTGCATCCCAGGGATGAAGCCTACTTGGTCATGATGGATGATTTTTGAGATGTGTTGTTGAATCTGGTTTGCTAGGATATTGTTGAGAATTTTAGCATCTATGTTCATCAAAGATATTGGCCTGTAGTTCTCTTTCTTTCTTGGGTCTTTACCTGTCTTTTGTATCAATGTGATGTTAGCTTCATAAAATGATTTGGGGAGAGTTCCATCTTTCTCAATCACCTAGAATACTTTCAGTAGGATTAGTATCAGCTCCTCTATAATGTCTTGTAGAATTCTGCTGGAAAGTCATCTAGTCCAGGTTTTTTTTTTTGTAGGTAGTTTTCTTATTATGTAGTCAATTTACTTGATTATTATTGGTCTATTTAGGATCTCAATTTCTTCTTGTTTCAACCTAGGCAGGTTGTGTGAAGTCAGAAAGTCCTCCATTTCCTTAGGGTTTTCAAGTTTGTTTCCATATGTGTACATAATAGTCTCTAATGATCTTTTGTATTTCTTCAGGGTCAGATGTGACTTCATTCTTTGTGTTTCTGATTGTGTTTATTTGCGCTTTTTCTTTCTTTTTCTTGGTCAGTCTATCTAGGGGACCATTGATCTTGTTTACACTTTCAAAGAACCAGCTTTTTGTTTCATTTAGTTTTTGTATTATCTTTTTGTCTTCTATGTCCTGGATTTGGGCTTTTATTTTGGTGATCTGGATTCTTCTGCTGAAATTAGGGTTTTTGTGGTCTTGCTTTTCCACCTTCCTTAGGTGGTTTGTTAGGCTGTTAATTTGTAATCCTTCCATTTTCTTCATGTGCATTTCTAGGGATATAAATTCCTCTCTTACTACCACTTTCATGACATCTGAGAGATTTTGGTAAGATGTTTCTTCATTTTCATTTGTTTCCAGGTATCTTTCAATCTCTGTTTTGAATTCATTGTTGACCTAGTTGTTTAGCACCATGCTGTTTAGTGTCCATGTCTTTGTGGTTTTGGGGGGGACCTTGTTGGTGTTAATGCTCATTTTTATGTGATACAAGAAGGTGCATGGTAAAATTTCGGTTCTTTTAAATTTGCTTACGCTTGATTTATGGCCAAGTATGTGGTTGATCTTAGAGTTCATTCCATGAAGTGATGAGTAGAATGTATATTCTGTCATCTTTGGATGAAGTGTTCTGTAGGTGTTGGGAGCCAACATCTATAGCTACATGGCTGAGGCCTGTAAAGGCCCATCTGGAAGATCGCCTCTGACATAGGATATCAGTTATACCTATGATATTGGCATGTGATTAGTGACCAGTGAGCATATATGGCAGTAAAATTTATAAGTAAATCTCTGTACACCTGATGGAAAGTTGCACAGTAGAATTATTTTATATGACCTTGTCCCTTCTAAGTTGTACTTCTTTCTAGATATTTTTTTACTTCTATTTCCTTGTAGACTGGTGAGTCAGCTCTTGTTCCCAAAGGCAGTTTCTCCTAGGATTAAGATTAGAAACTAAATTATCACAATAGTTTTATTGCCCTGCCCCTAGCCAGGCAGGACGTTTTTCTAGTTTTGTTACATGCCAGAGCTCTGTTTGCTTCAGCCCGAGGTCATTGTCATGGTAACCGTGCAGCCCATTATCCTAGAGTGTGACAGCTACTATTTGATTTTTAGAATAGACTTGTTAGGATAAAACATACACTTAGATGATACAATTTCCATCGAAAAGATTTAA
>NW_007246514.1:10818-12488 GCF_000164805.1 Carlito syrichta
GATATTTTATCCATTTTGTCATTCTATGTCTTTTCAGTGGTGCATTTAGTCCATTCACATTCAAGCTAATTATTGAAATGTGGGAGTTGATCCCTATTATAATGTTCATAGAGTTGTTTTTCTTCCTGTTTGTGTGTTGTCTTTCTTTTGGTTTTGGAGTTGGATCATGTGTTTTTGATCTTTTGCCTGTACTCTTGTGAAGAACATTGTTTTCTTTTTTCCTTTTCTTCTGTGTTCAACACTTTCTTAAGTGTTTTTTGTAGAGGTGGTCTGGTGGCAGCATAGGTTCTTAGAGATTAGATATCTGGGAAAGATTTCAATTCTCCCTCACTGATGAAGCTTAGCTTGGCTAGGTAGGTTATCTCGGTTGAAATTGTTTGTCTTTTAGAACTTTGAAGATAGGGCTCCAAGCTCCCAAGCTCTCCTAGCCTGGAGGGTTTCTGTAGATACATCTGCTGTTATTCTAATTGGTCTTCCCTGGTAGGTAGTCTGACCTTTTTCTCTTGTTGTCTTTAGGATTTTTTGTTGTATACCTACTTTGTTTAGGCGAATTATTATGTGTCTGGGAGTTGGTCTTCTCATTTGTTGTCTTGCAGGGGTTGTCTGAATCTCTTATGTTTGAATTTTAGCATCACTGATGAGATGAGGGAATTTTTCTTGAATGATTTCATGAAATGTTTATTCCAGTGTGGCCTTTGTTTCTCTCTCTGCCTCAGGAAGGTCAATTACTTTTAGATTTTTTCTCCTTAAGTAATAATTCATCTCTTGAAGGTTTTGTTCTGTCTTTTTAAGCTTCTTTTCTATGTTTTTGACAGTTTGGGTTAGTTCTCTGTTTCAGTCTTTGAGCTCTGAGATTCTTTCTTCTGCTTGGCTAATTCTGATTTCCATGCTTATTAGTTTGTTATTTATTTCCATCACAGTATTCTTTACTGCTGTTATTTCTGTCTTCAGCTCCTTCCTATTTTCCTCTTGTCTCTCCTCCATTTTTTTTTTATTCTGTCTATCAATGTCTTTATGTCTGGTTTTGTTGCATGTGACCTGTCATTCTGAGGCCTCTTCATTGTTTGTGTTCCGAAGTCTGTTTTCTCAGTGTCTGACCTCCCAGGGGTCTGTGTGGGACTTATATTCTCCTTTTGGTTTTTCTTCATTTGTGCTATTTTTTCCTCCCTACTTTTTCCTTCCCTCCATGTCACCATCTTCTTTAATTCTGTTTTTCATGGGTGGAGGGGTTGCTTTTACTTCTTTTTGTTCAATCTCTTATTCTTCTTTATGTATATCCTCTTACTTTGTTCAATTCTGAAGTTGCACTGTAGGTTGGGGGTGGTCTTTTTTGCAGTTTTGAGATTTACTTAAAGGGGGAGCTGTTATTCAAATCTACCTGCAAGTCCTGGTATTCGTTGACAGGTGTATGGATAATATGAAACCCATTTCCAACTGCCTTTGAATCTGTCTGTGCAGTAGGGTCATAGGTTTACTCCCTGAAATAAAACGAGGTTAACAGAGGGAAGAGAATGGACCAGACATTGGGGGGAAGATGGGGTTGGAGAGAGAGAGAGGGGTAAGGGAGAAAACAGACAAGTGTACCAACAAATGGAGAGAGAGACAAAAATTGGAACAGATAAAAACAATAGACCACGGCTATAAACTTACCAACTCCCATACAAAAAAAC
>NW_007246514.1:12614-22646 GCF_000164805.1 Carlito syrichta
AGGAATAGAATCAAGTCAGTAAACTAACAGAACCAATCAAGCATACTCTGAGACTTCGCTTAAGTCCAATGTCCTTTCAGCTCTGATTTCTAGCTGTCTTTTCAGGCTGGTAAATTTGTTTACATTTAGGGTCAGTTGCCCCTGGCCTGCTGTGAAGGGCAGTTCAGATCACCACTCAGTTCCCCACTGCCCAGTTCACCACTCAGATCTGACCTGTGTCTATTTATCAAGCTTCTATTTTTTCTGTTTCAGTTTTGTTACCTTGAATCGCCAGCAGGTGGTGCTATCTCACCACTCCGGATGGTATTTATCTCAGCTGCTCGCCCCAGATGGGAGGGGGCTGGACAGGAGCCAGAAATGGAAGCCACTGCCTCAAGGCACACAGGAGGAAAGCCACAGCCTGGCAGGACGTCAGGGTGGCAGTAGTGGTGGCAGTGATCTCAGCAGATCTTGCTTGCAGAGGCACAAGGTCTGAAATCATGGATCGCCTCAGGCATGGGTGGTGCAATATGCAATGACTGCCATGGAGGTGGTGATGGCGCCTGCAGTGTCTGTGGCTTCTTGGCTGCCCAGATCTCCATGATGCTTCAGCAGTGTTGGCAGCCAAACCCTGCATGAAGAGCAGTCTGCCAATGATGGGACCTGCAGCCCCTGGGAGAGAGTTAGAGTCCTTTTACATTCTCTTTTGTGGAGGGTCTCACAGACCAAGCTGCTCCATCGCCATCTTGCTTGAAGTCCCAACTAGATTTTAAAAGATGGTACTTACACACAATGGACTATTACACAGCCACAAAGAACAAAATCATGAACATTGTTGCAATCTGGATGGAATTAGAGTTCATAATACTGTAGTGATCTCTCACAGAAACAAAGACCTGAGTATCATATGTTGTCACTCATAAGTGGACCTTGAGCAACTACTGTAATACTATAAGAAAAGTATTGACAGTAGTGTGAAGCTGCAGTGGAGGGGGAAGCCAGGGAGGTTGGATTGACAATAGTTGATATCTGTCTGGGGTGGAGGGCACCCCTCATCAATGGGTGGGTACCTGTGCAGTGAATATTTGTATACCTAACCCTAAATTTTACTCCACAATTTTAAAATAAAAATTTAAAGAGTGAAAAAAACCAAAACACAATCAGAAATATAAAAGTTCAAATCACAACTGATCCTGAAGAAATAAAAAAGATTACCAGAGATTACTATGTACACCTATATGGAAACAAACTTGATAACTTAAATGAAATGGAGGACTTTCTGACATCACACAAACTCCCTAGCTTTAAAAAAGAAGACATTGAGACACTAAATAGAATAATAACAACCCAGGTAATGACTCTGTCATATGAAAACTACCTACAAAATAAAAGTCCTGACTGGATGGTTTTCTGGCAGGTTTCTCCAAAAGTACAAGGAGGTGTTGATACCAATCCTATTGAAAGTATTCCAGGCACTTTAGAAAGGTTGAATTTTCCCCAAATCATTTTACAAAGCTAACATCACACTGATACCAAAACTGGGTAAAGATCCAACAAAAAAAAGCTGAAATGCACACCAATATTCCTGTATAAACATAGATGCAAAAATCTTCAACAAGACTCTAGCAAATTGGATCCAAACACACATCTCAAAAATCATCTGCCATGACAAAGTAGGCTTCATCCTCGGGATGCAAGTATGGTTCAATATTCATAAGACCATAAATGTAATTAAATACATCAACAGATGTAAAACAAAAACCATATGATTATATCATTAGACATAGAAAAGGCTTTTGATGAAATCCAGCACCCCTTCTTGATAAAAACCCTTGAACATCTAAGCACAGATAGAACATACCTCAAAATAGTAAGTGCCATCCATGATACACCCACACTTAACATAATGCTACATGGACAGAAATTGGAAATATTTCCCTGGAAAATTGGAAAAAGACAAGGCTGCCCACTCTTACACCTCTTGTTCAACATTGTGTTGGAAGTCCTACCTAGGGCAATTAGACAAGGGAAAGATTCAGGGATATCCAAATAGGAAATGAGAAACTCAAGTTTTCCCTCTTTTCTGATGACATAAAATTCCAAAGAGAATCTATTTAAAAATCCTATTTACACTGATAAAGGACTTTGGCAAAGCCTCAGTGTACAAAATAATATGCAAAAGACAAAACAAGCAGGCAGAGAACCAACAAAAAGCAGGCATAGAAAAAAATAACTAACATAATTTCATTCACAATAGCTGCAAACAATTAAATGAAATAGCATTGGGAAGACAGTGGCCAAGCCAGTCAGACTCTGCAGCTCCCAGTGTGAGTGAGAGAGTGTATGGAAAATTTTGTGTACATGCTGATAAGTGAGTGGGAATGTGATTGGCTGACAGAGTGAGGACTAGAGAGCCAGTGGTCAAGGCTCTCCTGATGCAGTGGCTTTTGCCTCAGCTTGGAGCCTAGCAATTCCCAGGACACAGAATCCGAGTGCTATTTTTAAAAATTTCAATAAATTGTTTTCTGGGAAGAAATGACAGGAGAGCCTGACAAAGTGTGGTCATGAACAAGTTGCCACGGCCTTAGTGCAAGAGCTGGTGCTGCAGATTCTCTGCTTCATCCCTTGCTCTTCCCATAAAGATGCAGTGGGGAGAGACTACCACCTCACCCTCTACCTCACCACTGAAGCAGACGAGATTGCTGGTTCCAGGTTTTGCCTCACCATTTCAGTGCCTAACCAAGCACTGACAACAGTGGCTGAGGAGGGAGCCCAGAGACAAATTTCCACCAGAGAGGACAAGAGAGGCACCCCACCACCATCTTGAAGACAGGGCAGGAAATGTTCCAGAGCAACAGGCCCAATCACTGTGACTGGTGGATCAACTACTCAGTGGTATTCCCAGAGGGAATATCCTGAAAGCACAAATTCCAGAGGGACCTGGAAAGTACTGAGTCTCAGGCGCCCCACACTCTACCTGATCCATCAACAGGACAAAGGTTGTGTCCAGAAAAGGATGAGGAAGAACTCCAAAGAGATCAGTCATGAGTCCAGAGGTGGCCCACACCCCCACTTCCCCATCAATCCTCTGAACATCAGACCTACACAGTTGGGCCATGACTGAGAGAGACAAACAAATGTGGAGCCTGGATGTCAGTTACAATGGGAGAACTCCATTCCAGGATAGGCCTGGCTGGGGCACCCATGATGAGTACATACCTGGGGAAGATACAATGCCAAACCTCCCCACCGAAGGAGTTATCCCTGACCTTACCAGAGTGAGAGAGGAGGACTTCAGCCCACCCACTTCCACTGTCTCTCCTCCTTCCCTGATCTGGACACTGGGGAAAGAGTGAAAGAAGTGGAAGCTCTGCAGGAAATACCAGATTAGAGGAACAATTAAAGAACTTTTGTGCATGAATGTGTATGTGAGGGCTTGATCTGCATCCCCCCATTTTTTTCTTTTTTCCTTTTCTCTTGCTGTATATTTCTTCTTTTGTTTGTTGTTTTCAGTTTATTTCTGTTTATGTATGTAATGAATAATTGAGTGTTCATCCTTCAGTTTTGTTGTTGTTGGTTTGTTTTTGTACTTTTATTCTTTTTAAAAAAAATTTTATACTGTATGGTGTGTATCAATATATGTGTGAGAGTTCAATCTGAATTCCTTTTTTTCCCCCAAGGTCTTTCAGATTTTTTTCCTCATTCACTTTGTGCTAGGTGTGTGTTTTCAGTTTTCTCACTTTTTGTTGTTGTTGTTTGTTTTGTTTCACTTTGTTGTTATTCCAGTTTGTTTTGGGGTATATGTGTATCTGTGTGTGTGTGTGTTTGTGTGTGTGTGTGTGTGTGTGTGTTCATATGTTTCTTGAGTTGGTTTCTGCTTTGTATCATCAAATAGAATTTTGGTGGGGAGTGGGTCTCAGGGAACACATACCACAATCAGTGAACATTATAATTTGCATAAAGTTTCTGAATACTGGCACCCCATTCCCTATGTTTTTTGACTTTCAAAAACTACAAGAGAAGTCAAAGCTTCCCACCCACAGTTTTACTTCAAAATGCGACAATATGAGAGCCCAGATTAGGGAAGAATAGTGGACTGAGTAAACATCAGAAGGGAAAGTCTCTCCCATTGGCACTAAGTAGCAGAACTAAAGAGAAAAACAAGAGCTCTGTCACAAGTGAGGAAAAACCAAATGAAGACCACAGGCATTTTCAAGTGTAAAAAAAAGAAAACTCCTGAAAAATCAATCCTTGGTGCCCAAACAATTGAAGTCACCAACAAATGCACCAGAATACAACAGGAGTTAGGGAATGGAAGGAAAGAGTGACTAAGACTCAAGAAAGACTGAAAGATTTTGTAACTGAGATTTTGACAATAAAACATTTCATCCAAGAAATAAATAAAAACATGACAAGCATGGAAAGCAGAATTAATCTAGCTGAAGAAAGAATCCCAGAACTTGAAGACCATAACATGGAATTAACCCAATCTGTTAAAAACATAGAAAACTCAGAAAGAAAAATGCCTACAAGAGATGTATGATTATATCAAGATGCCGAACCTACACTGCTTGTTATCCCAGAAGAAGAAAGGAAAATGGAGAACAACTTGGAGTAAGTATTCCAGATAGTAATCAAAGAAAACTTTCCCCATCTCACCAGAGATGTGACCAGCCAAGCACAAGAGATACAGAGAACACTCACATGGCATCAAATGAGAATACCAACCCCTAGACACATAGTGATTCACCTACACAAAGTAGGTACAAAAGAAAAATTCATAAATGCAGCAAGAGAGAAAGGTTTGACTACCTACCAGGGAAAACCACTCAGAATAGCAGCAGACCTATTATTGGCAGAAACACTACAAGCAAGAAGTACTGGAGTCCAATATTTAAAGTCTTCAAAGATAAACACTTTCAGTCATGAATTTCCTACCCAACAAGTTCAACTTCATCAGTGATGGAGAATTAAAATCCTTCCTTGACATCCAATCCCTAAAAGATTATGCAACTTCCAGATCAGCTCTACAGGAGACACTTAAAAAGGTATTAAGCAGAGAAGAAAGAACAAAAAGAATGGTCACACTCTTCCCAAGAGAACAGCAGAGTACAGAATCAACAGAAAATACAGCACAACAAGAAACTTGAAACACACACATACATCAACCCCAAAGAAAATAGAAAAACAAACAAACAAACAAAAAACTCATAAGAACCTCAAGACAGGGATAAGCAATCACATTTCAATAATCAGCCTAACGTGAATGGACTAAATGCACCACTGAAAAGACACAGAATGACAAACTGGATAAGAAACCATGATCCAGCACTGTAAAAGTCTCCATGGAGCCTAGTGACAATGGAGACTCTCCACGTGAGTAGGCAGGCACTGGTGGGAGCATGAAAGTCCATCTGAGGGGATACTCAGCTGCATCCACTGGGGTCCCCCCTCTGAGGGAGATATAGGCTCCCACAGCCCTGAAATTGGAGCTCAGCTCCCAGGGGCACCGAGGAAATGTCTGCTGGGGGAACACTCCTGAGAGAAGCCTGTTGAATTCAGCGGAATCCCAGTGCCTGGCACCCAGCGCACACCATCACCTGGTATACCAGACCTGCTGGAGCGCAGGATTTGATTTTTCAAGAGAGAGCATGGGGGCGTCCAGAGAGACAGGTGCTTGCCTGATAAGGAGCCACATGCTGCCATTTTCCAGGCAGAAATTTGCATTGTTCCACCCAGCTCCCCCCCCCAGTCTCCAACCTGTTGCAGAAGCAACACACAAACAATTGCCCCAGGGGCTCCCTCACCATTGAAATAGGAAAGATACCTAACAAGGCACTGGGGGGGGGGGCTGCCAATGCAATCCAGAGAGCTGATCTCTGTGAATCACAGATCAACTACTCAGGGCTGGCTTGTTGTTCGGAGGAAATATCCTGAGAGCACAAACTTCAGAGGGACTTGTGAGCACTGAGTTCCAGGTACCACACCCCCTACCCTGATCCAACTGTGGGACAACGGGTGTGGCCAGAAAAGGACCAGGAGGAATCCCAAAGAGATCAGTGGTGAATCCTGGTTGACACATAAGCCCTCCTCCCCAACAATCCTCTGTACCTCAGACACACATATCTTGGCCACGACTGAGAGGGACAAACCCAGATGGAGCCTGGACGTTAGTCACAATAGGAGAACCCCATTCCAGGATAGGTCTGGCTGGGGCAACCTCGTGAGAGTACATACCTGGGGAAGAGACAATCCTGTACATCTCCAACAGATCTCATGGACATAGGAGAGTGGGAGGGGAGGACCACAGCCCTACCCACCTCACGGCCCCTCCTCCTTCATGTTCCACTCCCCAAGGAGAGTGAAAGAGATGAGAATGTAAGAGAGATCTGATTAGAGGAACAACCACAGAGCCTGCCACAAGAGGACAGGTTTATTTGTCTCTGTTTTAATTTTTTGTTTTTTTCAAATTTTCAATTATTTTTTAATTTAAAAAATTTTCTGTTTGTTAGTTCATCTATTTTTTAAAATGTTTTTCCTTTGTGCATGAATGTGTATGTGAGGCTTTGAATGGCACCCCGTTCCAATTTTTTTTCTTTTTTCTCTTTCTTTTCTTTCTCTGTTTCTTTCTGCTTATATTTGTCATTCTCTGTCTATGTGTGTATGTGAGTGATTGAGTATTCATCTTTTGATTTTGCTGTTGGTTTTTGCTCTTTTGGGGTGTTTTTTATATTCATTTTTTACAACTTAAGAGATGTGTCAATATATGTGTGAGGTGTGAGGCTTCCAACTGAATCCCCCTGCCTTTTTTCCTTTTTTTTTCCTGTCTCCTTATTCTCCCCCCTTTAGTCTTCTTGTCTTTCTTCTCTATTTACTTCATACTAGGCATGTGTGTGTGTGAGTTTAGTTTTCTTGGGATTTTTCTGTTGTTGTGGTTTGTTTTTCTTGCTTTGTTATTATTGCAGATTGTTTTGTGGTGTGGGTTGGTTTCTGCTTTGCAACATCATATAGAGTGGTGGTGGGGAGTGGATCTTGGGGAAAACATACAAAAATAAGTGAACATTTTAAATTGCAAGTAGAATCTGACTCCTAGCACCCCATCCCCCACTTTACTCCAATTTCAAAAAACTACAAGAGACAGCAAAGCTTCCCATCCTCCATCCTATTTCAAAATAGAACAAATCCAGAGCCCAGATCAGGGAAGAATAGAGGACTGAGCTAACATCAGAAGAGAAAACTTCTTCCACTGACACTCAATAACAGAAATAAAAGGCAGAAAAAAAGAAGATATCTGTCACAAATGAGGAAAAGTCAAAGGAAGACCTCAGGCAATTCCAAGTCTACCATAGACAAGACTCCTGGGAAATCAGACCTTGGTGTCCAAACAACGGAAGTCACCAATGACTGGCCCCAGAATATGAAAGGGATCAGGGAATGTCTGGAAAGAGTGAATAAGACTCAAGGAAGACAAGATGCCACACTGAAAGAACTTGCAACAGAGATTCTGGCAATAAAAAACTTCCTCCAGGAAATAAATAGCAAGATGACAAGCATGGAAAGGATACTCAATCTAGCTGAAGAAGGAATCTCAGAACTTGAAGATCAGAACATGAAATTAACCCAATCAGTAAAAAACATAGAAAAAAAGATTCTGAAAGAAGGAACAAAGCCAACAAGAGTTGTGTGACTATATCAAGGGGCTGAACCTATGCTTTATTGGCATCCCAGAAGAAGAAAGGGAAAATGAGAATAACTTGGAACAAGTATTCCAGGAGGTAATCCAAGAAAACTTTCCCCATCTCACCAGAGATGTGACCAGCCAAGCACAAGAGATACAGGGAACCCCCACAAGATATCAAATTAGACCAGCCCCTAGACACATAGTAATTTGCCTACACAAAGTAGACACAAAAGAAAAAAATCCTAAAGGCAGCAAGAGAGAAAGGTCAGACTACTTACCAGGAAAAACCAATCAGAATAGCAGCAGACCTATTGATGGAAACACTTTGAGCAAGAAGGAATTGGAGCCCTGTATTCAAAGTCCTCAAAGATAAGCAATTTAAACCAAGAATTTCCTATCCTGCTAAGCTCAGCTTCATCAGTGAGGGAGAATTAAAATCCTTTCCAGACAACCAATCCCTAAGAGATTATGCAGCTTCCAGACCAACTTTACATGAGACACTTAAAAAGGTATTAAGTACAGAAGAAAAAAAAAGAATCACTACACACTTTCCAAGAGAACAGCGAGCACAGAATCAACAGAGCATACAGTGCAACAAGAAACTTGAAAACACATGCATACACCAACCCCAAAGCCAAAAGAAAACAAGCAAGCAAAAACAAAAAAACAAACTTTATAAGAATCTCATGACAGGAATAAGCAATCACATTCCAATAATCAGCCTGAATGTGAATGGACTAAATGCACCACTGAAAAGACACAGAATGGCGCACTGGATAAGAAACCATGACCCCATTATTTGCTGGTTAATCTGAACCTTCTAGCCAATGACTTGGATCCTGAGGGAGTCAAGATCCTGTGCAAGGCCTTGAGAAAATTGACATGTAAACTCCAGAAACTCGGGTAATCCCTGCTGACTTCTCCCTCTGGGACATGGCTGGACTAACTAGTCTTTTAAAGCAAGCATCATGTTTAGCTTGCATTTATTTCCTAGGGTAGTTCTGGCTGACAGAACTTTTAGTCATGATGGAAATCACCCATGTCTTCATTGTCCCCCAGTCGCATGGCAGCTAGCTTCAACCTGTAGTCAGGCACTTGAAATGTGGTTAGTGTGACTGGGGACTAAGGACTGAATGTTCCACTATCTTTCATTAAATTGAAATTTTTAGTTTTTAATAATGAACTTAAACCTGAACAGCCACATGTGACTAAAGACTGCCATATTGGATGGTGCTGTCCTAGATACTTGTGGGTTTTTTGAGAGTCCTCTAATTGTTCTCATTCTCGTATCTACTCTATATTTCACTCAATAATCATTCACTCAATGGATTGTTTTTATTTTTATTGTTGTATTTATCTCAATAGCTTCACAGGGTACAAATAACTTTTGGTTACGGGGATGCATTATATAGCAGCAAAGAAGTCTGGGATTTAAGTGTCCACGCCACCCTTGCCTGTGCACATTGTACCCCATAGGTAACTTTTCATCGCCCCCCTCCTTCCCATCCTCTCTCTTCTGAGTTTCCAGTGTCCATGAAACCATCTTCTATGCCTTGGCAGATCCTTAGTTTAGCTCCCATTTATCAGTGAGAACATGTGGTGTTCGGTTTTCTGTTCCTGGGTTAGTTTGCTCAGGCTGATAGTCTCCAGTTCCATCCAAGTTGCTGCGGAAGACATTATTTCATTATTTTGATGGAACAGCTTCTTTTTAAATACTGGTAGGTGGGGAAACAGCATGAGACGTCCTCATGGGTCTCAAGTTCTCCTCTGGAAGCTGTTCTATCTGAGAGCAGTCTTTGTTGTCACGAATGCTAACAAAGAAACCCTGGGTTGAGGTATATAGACATGAGGGTGATTAGAATGGCAAGGGGCTTGTCTGAGGAGGTACCATTGATCTTGAGTCCCAAGGGGACTGGAAGGAGGAATCCATAAATCAGAAGGGGATCATGGGAAGTGCCTAGAGATGAAGGATGAGGTATTCTAAGGAAGCTGTGCAAAGGTCCTAAGGTTAGAACAAGGTTTATGCTGCTCCTTCGAGGTGTTTAAAAAGGTACATTTAATTAGGACACTATCCATCTTCCACCTTATGCAGTATTTTATAGGGGAGATCAAAAAGGTGAGCAGGTGTTATTTCTGGGGAAGACATTTAGTGGGTAACTTTAGAGGAAGTCATCTCAGAATTCCTACTTGGGGAAATTAGACAAACTTGTACACTGAGAATTTGATGTTAACAACTTCACACTTAAGTGGTGTATTTTATTGTATTTTACATTATTATCATTATTGTTTGAGTTAGAATCTCATTCTGTTGACCAGGCTAGAGAGCAGTGCTCATGGCCACCACAGCCTCCACCTGCCAGGCTCAGGTGATC
>NW_007246514.1:22840-27635 GCF_000164805.1 Carlito syrichta
GCCCAGACTCTCACTCACTCTTGAAGAAGAGAATGCTCAGATTTTATTTCCCTTCAATTTGCTAACACAGACTAATAATAAAAATGAGAGGAACTGCTCAGTTGTTGTCCTAACCTGCCCTCTGTCCCTTTGGTCATCTTTGGTTTTCCCATCCTGCACCTTTGTGGTTGTGCCTTTTCTCCATGGAAAGAGGTTCTTGAGTCTTGAAATCTCATCAGCATCTGTGAATGAGGATCAGGGGTGGATGTGCCAATACTGGGGTAAACAAAAGTTATTTTTTGTATGGGTCACCTAATTATTTTAATTTGATTCTTTATTTGGCTTTACTTTTTACTTTTATTCATTTATTTCAAGTCATGAAACTTTCATGTTGTCTTCATGTGACCTCCTCACATCACCTTACCTTTAAGATTTGCCTCACCAAGTCACCTAATCTCTAAGATTGAACTCATCATGTCACTTCACTTCTTTACTTCACTGAACCACATAAGCTCACCTCTGTACTTCACCTCACCATGTCACCTCAACACATCACCTTACTTTCTTATGTAACTTCACATCTTATCTCACCTGTTACTTAACCTCATCACATCATATTCACTCTATACTTCAACATACCATGTAACCTCACCTCTACTTCACCTCACCACATCAATTAACAACTTTACCTCACCTCATGATATCTCCTCATATTTTTGCATCACTTCAGCACATCACCTCATCTAATTACTTCATGTAACTACAGCAACCCACCTCTTTACTTCACCTCAGCACATGTTGTAACCTCTTTACTAACCTCGGCATGTCACCTCACCCCATTACTTCATCCCAGCACTTCTCCCCATGTCTTTACTTCGCCTAGGCATGACTCCCTACCTCTTTATTTCACCGCAGCACATTACCCCACTTCTTTACCTCACTTTAGTGCATCTCCCTACCTCTTTATTTCACCTAAGCACATGTCCTCACCTTTTTACTTCACGTCAGCACGTCTCCTCACCTCTTTACTTTACTTCAGGAATCTCATATTTTTATTTCACACGATCATGTCTCCTCAACTCCATACTTCACCTCAGGACATCTCTTTGCCTCTTTACTTCACCTCAGCACTTCTCCAAACTCTTTATTTCACCTAAGCACATGTCCTCACCTCTTCACCTCATCACATCTTTACTTCATCTCAGCACGTTTTCTCACCTCTTTACCTCAGCACCTCTCCTTACCTCTTTACCTCATCTTAGCACATCTCCCTACCTATTTATTTTACCTAATCACATGTTCTTATCTTTTTACTTCATTTCAGCATGTCTCATCACCTCTTTGTTTCACCTCAAGACACCGCCTCATGTCTTTACTTCACCTCTACACATCACCTCTCTTTATTTCACATTGGCACATCTCCTCACCTTTTTACTTAAGCTCAGGACAGCTCCTCAACTCTTAACTTCACCTCAGCACTTCACTTCAACTCTTTACCTCACCTGAGCACATCTACCCACCTGTCTACTTCACCACTGCACATGTCCTCCCCTCTCTTTTTCACTTCAATTCAGCACGTCTGCTACCCCTTTTACTTCACCTCAGCATGTCACCTAACCACATCCCCTCACTTCTTTACTTCATCTCAGCACATCACCTCAACTCATACTTCACCTCAGCAAATCTTCTCACCTCTTTACTTAACCTCAGCATATCTCTCTGTCTCTGTATTTCACCTTAGTAGTTCTCCCCACCTCTTTCCTTCACCACAGCATGTCTCTCTTCCTCTTTATTTCAGTTCACCACATACCATCACCTCTTTCCTTCACCTCAGCTCATCTTTATATCTCTTTACTTCACCTTAGCACATCTCCTGACCTCTTTACCTCACCTCAAGAAATCTCCTTCCTGATTTCCTTCACCTCAGCATGTCTCTTCACCTCTTTCTTCCACCATATCACATCTCTTCACCTATTCACTTCACCTCAGCAAATCTCCCCTCTTTAGTTCACATTGGCACATCTCCTCACCTCTTCACTTCAGCACATCATCTCACCTCTGAATTTCACATCAGCCCTTTACCTCAATTATTTCCCTCACCTCAGCACATCTCCTATCCTCTTTTCTTAACCTTGGGACAGTCTCTCAAGTCTTCACTTCACCTCTTCACCTCTTTCTTTCACCTCAGCACTTTCCCCCACCTCTTTACTTCACCCCAGCATGTCTCCCTTCCTCTTTATTCTACCTCACCATTTGTCATCACCTCTTTCCTTCACCTCAGCTCATCTCTTTTCCTCTTTACCTCAGCACATCTTCTCACTTCTTTTCTTAACTTCAGGACATCTCCTCAACTCTTTACTTCTCTTCAGCACAACTCATCACCTCTTAACTTCACCTTAGCACATCTTCTCACCTCTTTACATCACCTCAGCACATCTTCTCGTTTCTTTACTTCACCTCGTTATATCTATTCTCCTCTTTACTTCACCTTTGCATGTCTCCTCACATATTTATTTCACCTCAGCATACCTCTTTACCTCTTTTTTTCACCTAGCACATATTCTGCCCTCTTTATTTGGCCCCAGCTCATCTTCTCACCTTGATACTCCACCTGAGCATGTTTCCTTACCTTTTTATTTACCTCAGCCCATCTTCTCATCTCGTTATTTTACCTCAGCTTGTCTTCTTACCTGTTTGCTTCATCTCAGCACGTCACCTTACTTCTTTACTTCACCTCAACATATCTCCTTACCTCTTTACTTACCTCAGCACATGTTCTCACCTTTTTATTTCACCTCAGCTCATCATTTTTCATCTTTACTTCACCTCAGCACATCACCTTACATCTTTACTTCACCTCAGCATGTCAACTCACTTCTTTCCTTTATCTCAGCACATCTCCTCACCTCTTTATTTCACCTCAATAAATCCCCTTACCTATTTTCTTCATCTCAGTACATCTCTTCACCTCTTCACTTCACCTCAACACATCTCTTCCCCTTTCTTTCACCACATCACTTCTCCTCACTGCTTTATTTTACCCCAGCACATCTCCTCTCCTTGTTTCTTTTTTTCACCTCAGTGTGTCTCCTCAAGTCATTACTTTACCTCATCACATCACCTCACTTTTTTACTTCACCCCAGCATTTTTTCTCACGTTTACTCCACTTCAGCCTTTCTCTTCTTACTTTATTTAATCTCAGTACGCCCCCTCACATATTTACTTCTCCTCAACATGTGGCCCTGCCACTTAATCTCATCTCTTTCATCACAGTTTATCACCTCAAGTCTTTACTTCACCTCAATATGTCACCTCAGCATGTCATTACTTCTTTACCTAATCACATCACCTTATCACACCTCAGCCTGTCACCTCAGGACATCACTTGACTTCTTTACTTCACCTTAGCATGTTACCTCACCACATCACTTAACCTCTTTACTTCACCTCATGACATTACCTCACCTCTTTCCTTCCTCTCAACACATCTCTTCACATCTTTACTTCACCAAATTACATCACTTCACCACTTTACTTCACGTCACCACATCACCTCACCTGCTTATCCCACCTCATCATGTCATCCTACCTCTTTACATCATCTTAAGACATCACCACACTTCATTTCATGTCACCTCACCACTTCACTTCACCTCTTGAATTCACCTAAGCACATCATCTTATTTTTTTCCCTTTCCACATCACTTCACTGTTTACTTCTCCTCAGCATGTCACCATACCTCTTTACCACACCTCACAACACCTCAACACATTACTTCATCTCAGCATGTCACCTCCCCTCTTTACTTTACCTCACAGCATCACTTCACCTCTTAATTTCACCTCAGCATGTTTTGTTTCCCCTTTATTTCCCCTCAGCACATACCTCATCTTTTCAATTGACTCCAGCACATCACCTCACCTTTTTAGTTCACATCACCACATCACTTCACCTCATAATCTTACCTCTTTACTTCACCTCAGAACATCACTTCACCTTCCCTCATTATTTCACTTCAGTATGTCACCTCACCTCTTTACTTCACCTCAGCCCATCACCTTACCTCTTTACTTAACCTTACCGTATTACCTCACCTCTTTATTTCACCTCAGAACATCACCTCATCTATTTTTTTCATCTCAACTGGTCACCTCACCTTTTTTCCACCTCACCATGTTACCCCACCACATCACATCACCTCTTTACTTCACCTTAACATGTCTCCTCACTACATTACTTTACCTCTGCACGTCACCTCACTTCTTTACTTCATTTTAAGATGTCACCTCACCTCTCCAGTTCAGCACATCAACTTACCCCTTTATTTCACATCATCATGTCACCTTTCCTCTTTACCTCACCTTTCCACATCACCTCATCTCTTTACTTCCTCTCTGCACATTACCTTACTGCTTTTCTTTACCTTGGTACCTCACCTCACCTTCTAAGTTCTCCTTACCCCATCATCTCACCACATAACTTCATATCTGCCCTTTTTTTGCAGTCTTCAAAGAGACTTGCACAATGTAGTGAGAGAGAAGATGTTGACATTACAGAAGGTGTTATTACTAAAAATCAAATGTATTTGGGACTTTAATGACCTTGAAGACAAATGGTAGGTTGATCCTACTGATGGGATCCCACAGTTCCACCATGAAATGATCTTGGAATACAACCACCAGAAACCCTCAACCCATATTTTGCCAGGTGTCAGTGTTCATGGGGGCAAGTGAGCTGTATCCTCCAGAATGCCTTTTCAAATTTGTTGGGGCAGCCAGTTTCCAGAGTCTTTGTCTAGGACTGGTCTGTTGGTT
>NW_007246514.1:27841-39412 GCF_000164805.1 Carlito syrichta
CTTTCACTGTTCCTCACCCCCACTCGCTACTTCTCAATATTATCTACTTATCTCTTACTCCATTCCCATCCCCCTTCCTTCTTCACTGGAAATCTCTCCACTGTGCTCTTTGGAAACCAGCAACCATATTTAGAGAACAGACTGAGGAGGTTCCTTCATCTTCTTGTTCTGTCTGAAACCTGGAACTCCTGAAGACACTGCTTTTCCACTCACCCTTTTAGGCTGTGGTCATCTTGTTCTGGCAGCAGACGGATAATGGGGTAGATGTTCTCTTTCTTCACTTGCTGCTTCTGACCCTTCTCCCAACCTCCTCCATAACCCCACCTCCTTTATTCTCATGCCTTAGATTCCATACCCCCTGTTCTTTGAAACTGCTTCCTGACTCCCAGGTATCCTTCATTCAGAAGATGGAGCACTGACAAGCTTTCTAGTAGCACATGTTGAGTATCCCTTATCTTAAGTGCTTGGTGTGATAAATGTTTAGGACTTTGGATTTTTTCCAGATTTTGGAATATTCACATTATTCTTACAAGCTGAAAATGCCAAATCAGAAAACCTGAAATACTTCAGTAAGTATTTCTTTAAGCAGCATGTTGACACTCAAAAAGTTTTAGATTTTGGAACATTTCAGATTTTGGGTTTGGGTTGCTCAATCTATATTCTTGTCTTAGACTTGATTTTTTAAATGTGCTTCTAAAATACCTCCATCATGCAAGAAAAGAGAAAGCCCAATTTAAACTCCTAGTAGAACTAAGAGAAAGAAGGGTGCTCTCAGTATATCCAGCAGCTTTCCAACTCAACATGGAAAAGGCTACAATTTCCTCCCCTACACTCTTGCTCCAGTCATGCACCATCAGCAAATCTCATTCAAGATTTTCCAAACAGGGTGGAGTTTCTCAAAGAACTAAAAGTAGAACTACCATTCAGTCCAGCAATTCCACTACTGGGTATCTACCACAAGGAAGGCCATGATTATATCAAAAATAAATCTCTGACAAAGGTCTAATATCCAGGATAAAAAAAAATAACTGTACTTGTATGTCTATCACACCACCATTCACAATAGCAAACACATCATATCAACTTAAGTGTCCATTAATGGATAAAAGGAAAAAGAAAATATGGTATATACATACAATGGGCAATGGAATGACATTCAGCCATAAATAAGAAAGAAATCCTGTCCTTTTACTTCCTGTCCATTTAGCGATATGCCTTTTTATTTTTTTAGTCACAATTTCATTCTGTTACCCACTGGAGTGTGGTGGCACACTAACAGCTCACCGCAACCTCGACCTCCTGGACCCAGAGAATCCTTCTATTTCAGTCTTCTGAGTATCTGGGACTACAGGCATGTGCCACCACACCCAGTTATCTATATTTGGAGAGACAAGGTCTCACTGTGTTGCCCAGGCTTGGCTCGAACTCCTGGGGCCAAGCAATCCTCCCACCTCAGCCTCCCTACATGCAGAGATTACAAGTGTGAACCACTGCACCTGTCCTGACATCCTGTCTTTTGCAGTAATGTGGATGAAACTAGAAGCCATTATCTTGAGTGAAACAAGCTCAGAAACAGAAAGTTAAACACCATGTGTTTTGGGTTGTTTTCCTCATTGTGATAGGCCTCTCTTCGCTCTCTTTATATTCTCTTTTGATTTAAAGCTCTGGAGTTATTCAATTTCCATCTATTCTAGAGTCCTTTCTGTGGTTCAGTGTATGTCAGTCAGTGAGATAGTGAGGGACAGTAACATCTGCTCCTTTCTCCAATTTGTAGCAGGTATTTGTCACTGCAAAAATTCTCACCCACTGTCTACTTTGTTGGACCAGCTTTCTGCACCTTCTGCTAGAACTCTATGGGTAATGAGCCATGGTGGGGGGAGAGAAGGGGATGGATGTATCTCCTATCTGCTGACATCAGTCTATAGTCCAGGTATCTCTTTCACTGAGAGAGCCATTTGGTGTTTGTTGTGTCATTTTCTCCCTGTGCAGGTCCACACTCTGCCCTTGAAATAGAGTAGAGTTTTCTGCTACTGAGAAGGTAGCAGCACTGCCTTGCTGAAATGCAGGGCTTGAGAAGGCTCTTCCTCTCCTGGTTTGGAGATGACCACCAGCCAGTGGTGTTATGTATCTGCCAGGCTCACTCTGTAGGTGGGTTCTCCTTGCCTGTGAGTCACCAATTAATCAAAAAGCCACAATCATTTTGTGTGCCCCAGTGTGAGTCTTTCTCCCATTCTGCGTGGGCTGCAGTTGCTCCAAGTTCTGCACCCTGCCCAGGACTCTGCCCACATGGGAATGATGACCCACACACATCTGGGAGGGTGTGAAACATCTCATACCCTTGGCTCACTCACTCACTTTCATCCACTGGACAGGGCTTCAGCTCTTCAGCTGGTTTGGGGCACAGTGGGGGATGGGGGCAAAGAGTTAACTTATAAATTATATTGCAAATTGCATATGTATAATTGCATATATGTATAAAATATGGGTGATGTTACAATTTATAAATAAAATGTGGAATAATTAAATCAAGCTTATTAATATATTTATTGCCTCAAATATTTATCATTTTTTTTTAGTGGTAAGAACATTTGAAATTTACTTTCTTAGTTATTTTGCAATGCACCATACATTATTATTACCTATATTCACAAACTGTGAAACAGATCTTAAACAAAAAACACATTTATCTTGTCTGATTTTGAGTTCTTTTATTATCATCTCCTTACTTCCTGCAACCCTGTGACTCTAGTAACCATCATTCTAGTCTCTGCTTCTGTGGTTTTTTTAGATTCCACACATAAGTGAGAACATGTGGAATTTGTTTTTTCTCTGTCTGGCTTATTTCACTTTGGCAATTCCATCCATGTAGTTGCAAAGGAAAGATTTTCCTTCTTTTCTAAGGCTATATAGTATACCTTTACACAGTATCACTACATGCTTAGGTCGATTCCATATCTTGACTACTGTAAAGAATGTTGCAAGAACATGAGAGCGAAGGCATCTTTTTGACAAACTGATTTCAAATATTCTGGGTAAATACTCAAAATCTGATTCCTAGTTTATGTCAATGATACTTGTAGTTTTGTGAGAAACTTCTATACAGTTTTCCATAATGACTGTGTTCGTTTAGATTTATAAAAGCAGTCTATAAAGATCATCTTTTCTCCACATTCTCAAAAATACTGTGATCTTTTGTCTTTTTTTTTTTTTGACTTGGATTCTCACTCTGTCACCCAGACTGGAGTGCAGTGGCCGCTCCCGGCCACTGCAGCCTCGACCTGCTGGGCTCCGGCGATCCTTCCACCTCAGCCTTCCAGTAGCTTGAACTACAGGTGTGCACTACTACACCCGGCTCATTTTGATTTATTGTAGAGATAAGGTCTCACCAAGTTGCCCAGGTGGGTCTCGAACCCGTGGGCTCAGGTAATCCACTCACCTCAGCCTCCCAAAGGCACGGGATTATAGGCTGAGACACTGAGCCCAGCTGATCTTTTGTCTTTTTGAAAATAACCATTCTAACAGATGCAAAGTGATATTTAATTATGGGTTTTATATGCATTTACCTTGTCATTAGCAAGGTAAAGCATTTTACAAAATACTTATTGGCCATCTGTATGTAACATTTTTACAAATGTCCATTTAGATCCTTTGCCCATTGTTTGAGTTATTTGTTTTATTGCTATTGCATTGTTTCAGTTCCTTAAATATTTTGAATATTAGCCCATTATCAGAGGTATTGTTTACAAATATTTATTCTCAGTTTGCAAATTTTCCCCTCACTCCATTAATCGTGATCTTTACTGTGCAGATTTTTTGTGTAATGCTATCTTTTGTCTATTTTTGCTTTTGTCATCTGTGCTTTGAGTATCAAATAAAAAAATATTGCCTAGACCAATGTTATGGATTTATCCCATGTGTTTTCTTCTATATATTTTAGAAATACAGAAAAAAAAAAAAACAATTAGAGCTAAGAAACAAATTCACAAATGTTGCAGAGTATAAGATCAATATACAAAATCAAGTTTAATTCTTCACAAATCAAGTAAATCAAGTAAATAAAAATTGAATGAAATTTAGAAAACAATTTCATTTACCTTAATAAAATTATTTATAAAACAAAACTAAGAAAACACTTCCATTTCAATCAATTTAAAACTGCAAAACTTGCTCTTGAAGACAGCAAGATGTTATTGAAGGAAATTAGAGCTGATGACTAAATAAAAATAAATCCCCTGTCCATGGATTTAAATATTTAATTTTCTTAAAATGAAACTATTTTCCACACTTATCTACAGATTCAATGTAATCCTTATCAAAATCCTATCTGGTTTCATTTCTCAAATTGGCAAGCCTTAGCTAAAATGTATGTAAAAATTTAAGTATCCAAAATAGCCAAAATAATCTTGAAAAAGAAGAACAAATCTACACTTCCCAGTTTTGAAACCTTCTTCAAAGCTCTAGTAAGCATGAGAGTATGGTATTGACATGAGGATAGATACATGTACCAAGAGAATAAAATATGAAATCCAAAAAGATACCTATCCATAAATGGTCAACTGATTTTGACAGGAATAAAGACCACTCAATGATGGAAGGAGTTATCACTTCAATAAATGGTGCTGGACATCCACATGCAAAGGAAAGAAGTTGAATCCTCTACACCACATCTTAAACAATCATTAATTCAAAATAAATTATAGACCTAAATGTAAAAGTAAAAGTACAAAATACTTAGAAGAAAGTATAGAAGTAAATCTTCATGACTTTGGTTAACCTTGATTATCCTGTTGTGCTAGACACCAAAAGCACAAAAATCAAAAGAAAAAATCAGTAAATTGGATTTATTCAAATTGATAACTCTTGTGTTTTAAAAGTATCATTAAGAAAGTTGAAAGGTAACATACATAATGGGTGAACATATTTGTAAATCATATATTTATTAAGGCACTTATATTCATAATATATAAAGAACACTTACATATCAATAATAAAAATAAATAACTATGCTAGAAAAGCAAAAAATAAAAATAAAAAGAATAAACATTCCTACATAGAAGATATAACATTGGCCAGCAATCATACAAAAAGATACTTTGCATTGTAGTCATCTAAGAAATGCATAGCAAAACTGTGAGATACCACTTCATTTTGTTTAGGAGGGCTAAAATGAAAAAGGCAGAGATAACAAGTGTTATTGGGAATGTGCAGAAATGGGAGCCCTCAGTCACCACTTATGAGTATGGAAAATTTTAAAGCTGCAGCAAAACACTCTGGAAGATTCTAAAAAAGTTAAATAGTAAGTATAGTCCATTTCAATGTATATAACCAAGATCAATGAACATTTATAACCACAAACTTTTGCAAGCACGTTTGTAGAAGTAGAAGTATAGCTATTGTGGAAACAATTCAAAGGTCCTGCAATTGACTAATGCATAAATGAAATATGTCATATCTATACAATAAAATACTATTCAATAATAAAAAGTGAATGAAATACTGAGATATGCTACAATATGGATGCATTTTGGAAATATATTGCTAAATTAAAGAAACCAGTAGCAAATGACTGTAGACTATATAACTGCATTTTTATAAAATTTCCAGAATGGGATAACCTACAATGATAGAAACTAGGCTAGTGATTTCCAGAGGCTGGGAGAAAGCAAAAATGTGCAGCAACTGCTAATGAGTATAAAATTTCTTTGGGGTGTGATAAAGTAAGTCCTAAAATTGATTGTAGTGATGGTTGCACAACTTTGAGAATATGCCAAATACCATAATTGTACATAGAATTGTATAAAATATTAAATACGTAAGTAAAGTTGTTTTCTTAAAAATACAATAAAATTATATTTATCTTCCCCTTCTAAAAAACTAAACCTTCTAAATCTATAGATTTTTTATTTATTAAAAAATTAAGTCACTAAGACATACTGTACAATTTATTTGGTTGCTTATTTTTTGTTTATTCATCAATTGTGACTTATCGATGCATACACCAGCTTAATGTCATACTAGGTATTGATTTAGGAAGAAGAAACAAGGTCAAAAAAGGGCAAGAGTAATAAATCAAGGAAAGACAAGTGAAGAAATACAACCTGTAAGGATGAAGAGTCTAACAATTTTCTCAAATTATGTAACTAAATTTCCTAGTTCTGCAGGTAAAAAAAAAAAATACAACCCAATTTTCTCTATACGTTTCACAGATGTGGAATAAACAGTAGGTTAGAAATCACATAGGATGAATATTTTAAAAGCAGCATCTATTACTTATATTTTAACATAGGATTTTTAGAGTTATTTTAGACACAGATCTTAGTATTCATTGTAATACTTTTATTATAGATGTTTATAAATAATGGCTGCAAAGGCTGAAATGAATTGACTCCAGTCTCATAGCTATATAAGGCTGATATTGGGTACAGGTCAATTCTATACAGGTAATATCAGTGCTATTTCCAAAACACATATGGCTAAGACAATATAATTTTTTCTATCTAGAGTAACACAATGCAATCTTATTTTTATCTTTAATAACTTTGCCAAAAATTAATCACCAAACTACAAAAAATTCATAAATAAAATAAAAAGACAAGTGAGAAGATAAAAGTTTTAAAGCTTCCATTATTAAAGATGTATATATTATATACATATTTAGCAAATATATCTTTTTTTAATTGTAGAGATATGGTCTTGCCAATTTTCCCAGGCTGGGCTCGGATCCCTGGGCTCAGGCAATCCTCATGCCTCCACCTCCCAAAATGTTGGGATTACAGGTATGAGCCAACATGCCAAGCCCAACAGATATATCTTATTAATCAATGGGAAACCCAAATAACTCAACTGATCAACAGAATTAAAGAAATAATTTACTTAAGGAGAAACACATAACACAAGTAATATTTTAAGAGTTTCTAGCTTAAATGAGCATTTAAACATTTAGATAACATTTCACCAATCATACCTACAACATATAAAAGCCTCATAATAGCCAGTGATTGTGAGTGACTTAGATTTGTTCCCTAAAAGCAGAACTTGAGATTCTGGGATGTCCATGCTGGGCTAGCAACTTATTAAGACAAGGCTTTCAGGATATGAAAAGTGAAGGAAATGGATATGACTGGAGAATAAAACAAAGAAATGTTGCAGTCAGCTGGAGGCAAACCTCAGCTCAGTTCTATGAGAAGTTCTAGAGCGTGAATTGCAACAGAATTAGTCCTACCTGGAAACCTTCTATAAGCTCTTGACTGTAGGCACCCCTCAGGTTGGAATATGTAACCAATAATCTGAGCAAATTACCAAGACCTCCGCTACAGCAAATATGTAGAGAACTGTTGTTTTCAGACCCTACTCATCAGGACATTTAAAGAGTGATTTGTCAATGCTTATTAACTAAACATATTTATATATTTCAGCCCAGAAATTCTACTTCTGGAAGTATAAATTACACATACATTTTGTACTTCTCCTTTGCAGGAAAAATGTAAGTATATAATGTGATAGGATGTGATAGACAGAATAATAGATTTTCTGTTTCCTTATCCCTGGACCCTGTGAATATGTTACCTTACATGGCTAAGGAAAATTAAAGCCAGAAAAGGAATTCAGGTTGCTAATCAACTTACATCAAAACAGGAATATTATCTTATTTTGTCCAGGTGGGCGCAATTTAATCACTGAGTCCTATGAATGTGAGAGAGGAAGCAGGAGGGGCAGAGTCATTGAAGTTATATGAAAAAGACTCTTACCGCCATTACTGGTCTTGAAGATTTAAAGTGTCCATGAGCCAGGAAATGTGGGCCACCTCGAGAAGCTGAAAATGGAAAACAAAAGAAAACAAAACTAAGTGTCCCTTACAGCCTCAAAAAAGGAATATGAATATTCCAACACCTGGATTATTGCCCAGGAAATCCATTTCATATTTCTGGCCTTCAAATTCTAAGACAAAAAAATTGTGCTGTTTGGGGGCAATTGACTACAGTAGTAATAGAGAACTAATAGACAGGACTATGGAAATCATCTGTAATGAAGAATCATGCTTCTGACCTAATAGAGATGAAAGAGAGAGTAAAAGGATAAGTCTATGGTACATCTAATAGTTTGAGCTTGAAAACCTCAGAGAATAAGTGCTAATGTTGTCATTATTAAAAAGAAACAATGGAAAATAAAAAGGAATACCTGCTGTGGTTTGCTTGTTTTGAGAAGGACTTTATGAGTTACAGTACATTTGAGGCCCCACTATGACATTTAGATGGGCAGATGACAGAGAGGGCAGGATGAAACTGTACTAGTTTCAGTACTAGTTATGACAGCCGCATTTGGAGAAACTGAAAAATGAATACTTGGAAGAAAACAAAAAAATACATATTTTAACTATTTCTCAGAGGATAGCTGTGGAAAAAAAAAGGCAATGAATTTGAGTTGCTGTTCAGAGTTTAAGAAGGTGCTAGGGTAAAGTTAAGAAACCAGTACAGACTAATTTTAAAGTTAAGGAAAGGCTAAACATGAATCAAGTTCTTAAAAAGAAGTATGCAACATGGCGTAGATGATGATCATGATTATTATTATTTTTATAGATTAAATTCTTTTTTTATTTTATTTTAAAGATGTGGGTTAGGTATACAAACACTGATTATGCAGGTACCCTTGTTGATGAGATGTGACCCTCCCTCCCCTAGCAGTTTCCCTCAACTGCCAATTCCAGCCCCACTCCCCTGGCAGTTTCCCACTACTGCCAATTCCTTTCGTATAGTATTATGATAATTATTCAGGTCCATTTATGAGTGAGAACATATGGTACTCTGTTCTTTGTTTCTATGATAGATCACTGAGTATGACAGACTCTAAATCCATCCAAGTTGCTGCAAAGTTCATATGTTTGTCCTTCTTTATGGCTGCATAATATTCCAATGTGTAAATGTATCACATTCTTTTCATCCAATACAGCTTCAATGGGCAGCATGGTTGGTTCCATGTTTTTGCTAGTGTGAATAGAACTGCAACAAACATGCAAGTGCAGGTATTTTTTGGTAGAATGCCTTGAGTTCCTCTGGGTATATTCCGAATAGGGGGATTCCTAGGTCAGATGGAAGGTCAATTTCTAGTTCTTTCAGAAATTGCAACACTGTCTGCCAAAATGGTTGCACTAGTTTGAATTCCCACCAGCAGTGTAGAAGTTTCCCTTTCTCTCCACACCCTTGCCAGCATCCGTTGTTTTTTTAGTTATGGCCATTCATATTAGGTTTAGGTGGTATCTCAATGTGGTTTTGATTTGCATTTCTCTAGCAGCTTCCCTCAACTGCCAAATCCCACCCCCGCCTCCCCTGGCAGTTTCCCACTATGGCCAATCCCTTTCTTACAGTATTATGATAATTGTTCAAGGTTCACTTATGAGTGAGAACATATGGTACTCTGTTTCTTTGTTTCTGTGATAGATCACCTAGTATGATTGACTCTAAGATCATCCAAGTTGCTGCGAAGTCCATATATTTGTCCTTTATGGCTGCATAATATTCCATTGTGTATATGTACCACCTTTTTTTATCCAATCCAGCTTCTATGGGCAGCATGGTTAGCTCCATGTTTTGCTATTGTTATAGATATCTTCATCATGCTGTACACTGCAGTAACTTCCAAGTGGATCAAAGGTTTATATGTAAATACAAGCCAAGTGTGGTGGCTCACTCCTATAATCCCCGTTCTTTGGGAGACCGAGGTGAGAGGATTACCTGAGCCCACCGGTTTGAGACCAGCCTGAGCAACTTGGCAAGACCTTATCCCTACAATAAATAAATAAATAAAAAATTAGCCGGGCATGATGGCGCATGCTTGTAGTTCCAGCTACTTGGAAGGCTAAGGCAGAAGGATTGCCTGAGCCCAGCAGGTTGATGCTGTGGTGGCCGCGAGCGTGCCAGCCTGGGTGACAGAGTGAGACTCCAACACACAAAAAAAACAAATTTCTTCTCTTGCAACATGTGATTTCAGTGATAAACAGAACAAAAAGTCATTATGCACATGTTCATATACATTCCACATACCACAGTGATTCTCCCTCTGCACCTGTAGGAGGCTGACAGGTAGACCCCAAAAGTACCAGGTTCTGATCCCCAGAACTTGACATAGGAAAGTTTTTTGCAGATGAGGTTAAATGAAAGATCTTGAGATGAGATTCTTTGGGTGGGCCCTAAATGCCATCACAAATGTGATATGATAGACAAAAAGAGTTCTGAGACACAGAGGAAATGGTGATGTGAAGATGGAGACAGAGATGTGAGTGATGCGGCTACACGCTGAGGAAAGCAAGGGATGCTTGAAAATGATACAAAAATGTTGATGATCTTTTGTCACTGATCTGCCACTAGAAGCTGAAAGAAGCAATCCTGTGTGAAAGTGTGACCCTGTCAACAACCTAATTTCAGCCCAGGGCTTCTGATCCTGGACTTCTAACTTCCAGAACAGCTTGCGATATTTTTTTACAGCAGCCTCAGGAAACTAATATCAGTACAACTGTTCGGTGATTTTATCCAAAAGTAAAGTATCTCCCAGAACTCTGAAGCACTGGCAATTGTTCCTTCACATTTACACTATTCATATCATCTGGCAGCAGAAGATACTCTACCAGTAGAGCTTTCTGTTTCATGCACTTTGAGACAAGGTTTCGCTGTATGTAATGCTCATTGTTAACTCTCAGGCTGATTTTTTTTTAGTAACATAAGTGATAAAAGTTATCAGTTTTTCATAAGAAAAACTTTTCCTGTTATTATTATTTTTATATTTTAAAGATGTGGGGCACAATTTAGGATTAGGTACATAAGGGATCATCATACAGCTGAAGTTTTGGCCTCCCATTGATCCTCACTTTGCCTAGTTTGGGATTAGGTACCCTTATTAATGTTATGTTGCCCCTCTCCATTCCCCGGCAGTGTCCCACTACTGCCAATCCCTTTCTTGTAGTACTATGATAAATGTACAGGGTCCACTTATGCGTGAAAACATAACATCAGTTTGTTTCTGTGGTAAATCACTGAGTATGAAAGACTCTAAATCCATCAAAGCTGCTGCAAAGTCCATAAGTGTGCCTTTCTTTATAGCTGCATAATATTCCACTATGCATATGCACCACAATTTGTTTTTAAAAAGTCCACTTTCAATGGGTATCATGGTTGGTTCCATGTTTTTGCTGTTATGAATAGTGCTGCAATCAACATGCGTGAACAGATATCTTTTTTGTAGAATGATTTTCATTCCTTCAGGTATATTCCCAGAAGGGGGATTGCTGGGCCATATGGAAGGTCAATTTTCAGATCTTTTAGAAATCACTGCACTTTTTCCCACAGAGGTTGTATTAATTTACACTGTCACCAAAAATGTAGAAGAGTTCCTTTTTCTCCTCATCCTCTCCAGTATCTGTTGTTTTTTGAGTTATTGATGATGGCCATCCTGACTGGAGTTAGGTGATATCTCAGTGTGGTTTTGATTTGCATTTCTTTGATGATTAGTGAGGCAGAGCATTTTTTCATGTATCTATTGACTGTTCATATGTCTTCTTTTGAGAGGTGTCTATTCATATCT
>NW_007246514.1:40026-44038 GCF_000164805.1 Carlito syrichta
GCATAAAAGTTATATAAAAACATCAATAATTTTATGTCACCAGGAAAAAAAGTTCTTTACAGACTATGCACTGGACTAGGGGTGAATGGATCAACAATTCATCAAAAGCCAATGTTTAGATATTCATCAATCTGCCTTCTTTATGAAATCATTTTTTCATCTGCTTGTACAAAATCAATAAGTGAACAGATTCAATTGTCCTAAATTATAGATATTCACATTCTGGTTTTGCCTGAAAAAAAACTGCTGTACCCTATTCATGTCTAAAACTTTATTATGAATTGTAGCATTAATTTTTTATCAATATTTTTAATTATGATTTTGTGGGGTACAGTTTAAGGGTTAGGTATACAATTACATTTCATTCAGGTACCCTGATGATAAGAGGTGTTTCCCCAGTACCATCAGTCATTTTCTTATAGTATTACATTGGATGTTCAAGGTCCATTATATATGAGTGAGAACATGTGACATTCGGATCTTTGTTTCTGTGAGAGGTCACTCAGTATTACAGACTCTAGTTCCATCCAGGCTGCTGCGAAATTCATGATTTTGTTCTTTTTTATGGCTATGTAGTATTCCATCATGTACATGTACCACATTTTTTTAAATCCAGTCCTCTTTTGATGGGAAGCATGGTTGTTTCCAGGTTCTTGCTATTGTGAACAATGCTGTGATAAACATACGTGTGCAGGTATCTTTTTTATAGAGTGATTTGAGGTCTTCAGGGTATATCCCCAGGAAGGGGATTGCGGTGTCATATGGAAGGTGGATTTTTAGAGCTTTTAGGAATTGTCACACTGCTTTCCACACAGGATGCACTAGTTTACACTCCCACCAACAGTGTAGAAGTGTTCCCTTTTCACCACACCCTCTCCAGCAGCTGTTATTTTTTGACTTGTTGATAATTGCCATTCTGACTGGAGTTAAGTGGTATCTCAGTGTGGTCTTGATTTGCATCTCCTTGATGATTAGTGAGGTTGAGCATTTCTTCATGTGTTTGTTGGCTGCTTGGATGTCTTCTTTTGTGAAGTGTCTGTTCATATCTTTTGCCCATTTTATAATGGGGTTTGTTTTTTTCCTTTTCAGCACGTTTGAGCTCCTTGTAGATCCAGGATGTTAAGCCTTTGTCAGACCCAGAGTTGACAAATACTTTTTCCCAATCTATAGGCTGTCTCCCTGCTCTCTTGATAGTTTCTTTGGCTTTGCAGAAGCTTGTCAGTTTAATGAGGTCCCACTTGTCTATCTTATCTCTTATGGCCTGTAGGTTTCAGGTTTTTTTCAGGAATTGGATGCCAGTTCCGATTTCCATGAGGGTATTTCCTTCCTTTTCTAAGGTTCTTATGGTTTGAGATTTTACGTTTAGGTCTCTGATCCATTTGGAGTTAACCTTTGTGCATGGGGATAGATAGGGGTTCTGTTTCAATCTTCTGCATGTGGTCAGCCAGTTTTCCCAGCACCATTTACTGAATAGGTTCTCCTCTCCCCAGTGGTAGGTGGTGGGGGCTTTGTTGAAGATGAGTTGGTTGAGAAATTGAGGTTTTGCTTCTGGAATCTCAATTCTATTCCATTGATCTATATGCCTGTTCCTGTACCAATACCAATCTGTTTTGATGATTGTAGCTTTATAGTAAAGTTTGAAGTCTGGTAATGTGATACCACCTGCTTTGTTTTTTTTTTTTTGCTGAGGATTGTTCTGGCTGTTCTTGGACGTTTGTGTTTCTGTATGAATTCCTGTGTTGTTTTTTCCAGGTCTGAGAAGAATGCTGCTGGTAATTTGATGGGTATTGCACTGAATTTGTAGATTGCCTTAGGTAAGATGGACATCTTCACAATGTTGATTCTTCCAATCCATGAGCTTGGGATATTTTTCCACTTGTTTGTGTCATCTTTGATTTCTTTGAGAAGTGTTTTGTAGTTTTCATTGTAAAGGTCTTTCACATCTCTGGTTAGGAAGATGCTAAGGTATTTCATTTTTTTTGTGGCTATTGTGAATGGAACTGTGTTTTTTATTTGGGTTTCTGTTTTGTTATTATTGGTGTAGAGAAATGTGATTGTCTTTTGTACATTTATTTTGTATCCTGAGACTTTGCCAAAGGCCTTTATCAACATAAGGAGGCTTTTGACAGATTCTCTTGGGTTTTCAAGGTATACAATCATATCATCTGCAAAGAGAGATAACTTGACTTCCTCTTTTCCTATTTGGATACCCCTGATTGCCTTGTCTTCTCTGATTACTCTAGTCAGGACTTACAACACTATGTTGAACAGGTGGGGTGAGAGTGGGCATCCTTGTCTAGTTCCAGTTTTCAGGGGAATTGGTTCCAATTTTTGTCCATTTGGGAGTATGCTGGCTGTGGGTTTCTCGTAGATGGCTTTTACTATTTTGAGGTATGTTCCCCGTATGCCTAGATGTTCAAGGGTTTTTATCAAGAAGCGGTGCTGGATTTTATCAAAAGCTTTTTCTACATCTAATGATATGATCATGTGGTTTTTGCTTTGACATCTGTTGATGAATTTAATTACATTTATGATTTTACGAATGTTGAACCAGACTTGCACCCCAGGAATAAAGCCTACTTGGTCATGGTGGATGATTTTTGAGATGTATTGCTGAATCGGGTTTGCTAGGATCTTGTTGAGAATTTTAGCATCTATATTCATCAAAGATATTGGCCTGTAGTTCTCTTTCTTTGTTGGATCTTTACCTGGCTTGGGTATCAATGTGATGTTGGCTTCGTAAAATGATTTGGGGAGAGTTCCATCTTTTTCAATCGCCTGGAATACCTTCAGTAGGATTGGTATCAGCTCCTCCTTAAATGTCTTGTAGAATTCTGTTGGAAAGCCATCTGGATCAGGACTTTTTTTTGTAGGAAGTTTTCTTATTATGTAGTTGATTTCCTTGATTGCTATTGGTCTATTTAGGGTCTCAATTTCTTCTTGTTTCAACCTAGGTAGGTTGTGTGATGTCAGAAAGTCCTCCATTTCCTTATAGTTTTCAAGTTTGTTTCCATACAAGTGTACGTAGTAGTCTCTAATGATCTTTTGTATTTCTTCAGGGTCAGATGTGACTTCATCTTTTGTGTTTCTGATTGTGCTTATTTGGGTTCTTTCTCGTTTTTTCTTGGTCAGTCAAACTAGGGGACCATCGATCTTGTTTATCCTTTTGAAGAACCAGCTTTTTGTTTCATTGACTTTTTGTATTATCTTTTTGTCTTCTATGTCCTGGATTTGGGCTTTTATTTTTGTGAACTGGATTCTTCTGCTGAAATTAGGGTTTTTGTGGTCTTGCTTTTCCAGCTTCTTTAGGTGGCTTGTTAGGTTGTGAATTTCTGTTCCTTTCATTTTCTTCATGTGTGTTTGTAGGGATATAAATTCCCCTCTTACTACAGCTTTCAGGGCATCCCAGAGATTTTGGTAAGATGTTTCTTCATTTTCATTTGTTTCCAGGTATCTTTTGATCTTGTTTTGAATTCATCATTGACCCAGGATTTGTTTAGCATCATGCTGTTTAGTGTCCATGTCTTTGTCGGTTTTGGGGGGACTTTGTTGGTGTCAATGTTTATTTGTATTCCACTGTGGTCCAAGAAGGTACATGGTAGAATTTTGGTTCTTTAAAATTTGCTTATGCTTGATTTATGGCTGAGTATATGGTCGATCTTAGAATGTGTTCCATGTGGTGATGAGTAGAATGTGTATTCTGTAGTCTTTGGATGGAGTGTTCTATAGGTATCAATTAAGTCCATTTGGTCCAAAGTCATATTGAGGTTCCAGATCTCCTTGCTGATTTTTTGTCCTGATGATCTGTCTAGGGTTGTGAGTGGGATATTAAGGTCCCCAGTTATGATGGTGTTAGAGTCAATATCTTTCTTTAGTTTTCCTAGAAGTTGCTTTATGCAAGTTGGCGCACCAATGTTGGGTGTATATATGTTTAAGATAGATATTTCTTGTTGATGGATTGAGCCTTTTATCATTATGTAGTGGCCTTCTGTATCTTTTTTTATTTTTTATT
>NW_007246514.1:44324-44808 GCF_000164805.1 Carlito syrichta
TAATAATTGAAATGCAAGAGTTGATCCCTGTCATAAGGTTCTTACAGAGTTGTTCCTGTTTGTTTGTTGTATATTTTTGGGTTTTGGAGTTGGTTCATGTGTGTTTTTAATCTTCTGCCTGTTCTCTTGTGAAGAATGTTGCTGTTCTTTTTTCTTTTTCTTCTGTGTTCAGTACTTTCTTAAGTGTTCCTTGTAGAGGTGGTCTGGTGGCAGCATAGGTTCTTAGGGATTGGATATCTGGAAAAGATCTCAATTTTCCCTCACTAATGAAGCTTACTTTGGCTGGGTAGGTTATTCTTTGTCGAAATTTTTTCTCTTTTAGAACTTTGAAGATAGAGCTCCAGGCTCTCCAAGCCTGAAGAGTTACTATGGATAAATCTGCTGCTATTCTTATTGGTTTTCCCTGGTAGGTAGTCTGGCATTTTTCTCTTGCTGCCTTTAGGATTTTTTCTTTTATAGTTACTTTGTTTAGGTGAATTATTAT
>NW_007246514.1:44828-45825 GCF_000164805.1 Carlito syrichta
GATTCTGCTTTCCATGCTTATTAGTCTGTTATTCATTTCAATCACAGTATTCTTTACTACTGTCATTTTTGACATCAGCTCCTTTCCTATTTTCCTCTTGTCTCTTCTCAATTTTTTAAATTCTCTCCATTAATGTCTTGATGCCTGGGTTTGTTGCATGTAACCAGTCATTCTGGGGGCTCTTCATTGTTTGTGTTCCAGAATATGTTTTCTCAGTGTCTGATCTCCCAGGGGTCTGTGTGAGACCTATATTCTTCTTTTGGTTTTTCTTCATTTGTGCGGTTTTTCCCCCTCCCTACTTTTTCCTTCCCTCCACATCACTGTCTTCTTTAATTATCTTATTCAGGGGTAAAGGGATTGGTTTTACTTCTGTTTGTTCAATCTCCTATTCTTTATGTGTGCCTTCTTACATTGTTCGATTCTGGAGTTGCACTGTAGGTTGGGGGTGGTCCTTTTTGCAGTTTTGAGATTTACTTAAGGGGGGAGCTGTGATTCAAAATCTATCTGCAGGTCCTTGTATTCACTGACAGGTATGTGAATAATCTGGAACCCACTTCCCACTGCCTTGGAATCTGTCTGTGCAGTGGGGCTGTAGGTTTACTCCCTGAAATAAAATGTGATTAGCAGAGGGGAGAGAATGGAGCAGACAGTGGGTTGAAGAGGGGGTGGAGAGATAAAGGAGTAAGGGGGGAAACAAATGAGTGTGCCAACAAATAGAGAGAGAGGCCTATACTGAAACAGATAAAAACAATAGACCACAGCTACAGATAAACCAACTCTCATACAGAGAAAAATAAAACATATAGTAAACTGGGCTCAGTGGCTCAGCCTGTAATCCCATGCTTTTGGGAGACTGAGGGGAGTGGATTGCCTGAGCACGCGGGTTTGAAATCTGCCTGGGCAGCGAGACCTCATCTCTACAATAAATCAAAAAATCAGCTGGGTGTGGTAGTGCATGCCTGTAATCCCAGCTACTTGGAAGACTGAGGCAGAAGGA
>NW_007246514.1:45866-70889 GCF_000164805.1 Carlito syrichta
GCCACTGCACTCCAGTCTGGGTGACACAGTGAGACTCCAACTAAAAAAAAAACCAAAAAAAAATATAGTGATGCTAACATACCAGCTATCCAGCCACCTTATTGGTGTGCTGTTCCTCTATACTAAGATATGGTTTACAGACAGAAGAAAAGAGAAGAAAAGGAAGAGGAAAAAAAGAAAAAAGGAACAATACAGTAGGAATAGAATTGTCATTAAACTAACAGAATCAATGAAGCACACTCTGAGACATTTCGTTTAAGTCCAATGTCCTTTCAAGTCTGATTTCTAGCTTTCTTTTCAAACTAGTAAATTAGTTTGCAGTTAGGGTCAGTTGCCCCTGGTCTACTGTGAAGGACAGTTCAGATCACCCTCTGTTCACCACTTTGGCCTGTCTTTATCAAGCTTGTTTCTCCCGTTTCGGTGTTGTTACCTTGAATCGCCAGCAGGTGGTGCTATCTCAGCTAATTGCCGCAGAGCAGGTGGGGCCAGACAGGGATGGCAGAGGTTGAAGATGGCAAGATTGCTGCCTGCCTCAGGGCAGACGGCAGGAGACTAACGGCGGACAGGATGTCTCGGTCGCAGGAGTGGTGGCAGTGATCCCAGCAGATCTTCCCTGAAGGGGCTTCAAGGACTGAAGTTGTGGATCACCTCCGGCCCGGGTGGTGCAATGTGCTACTAGTGGCAGTGGTAGTGGCTGCGGGGGCTGCGGTGGCTGCGGTGGCAGTGTCTGCCCTGCAGTGGCTGTCCAGACCGCTGCGATGCCCCAGTGGTGGCAACGGTCAAGCTCCGTATGAAGAGCAGGCTGCAATGTTGGGGTCCATAGCCCCCGGGGTGAGAGTCAGAGACTCACTGCAGTTCTCCTTTGCAGAGGTTTTCACAGACCAGGTTGCCCCATCACCATCTTGCCAGAAGTCACGAGAGAAGATTATTACTACTGATTTAACTTCATGTACTCCTATCAGGGGCAATTACAAATAAATGAAAATTTTTGTAAAAAATCAGTGGAACAATATTGGTAACTGCCTTGTCATCTGTGTCAAAATATATTTGGGGAGTTTCTAATTTAAATTATTCCATTTTATATAATTTTTATTCATTTTCCCTTTGAACACACATGAAGAATTAGATCAAAAAAAGAGAACAGTATGCATATTTTTTATTAGATGCATGGTTTGGGCTCTATTTTTACATTAAGTTGCAGTGTTAAACACCCAGGTTAAAGTGATCAAATATGCTGTGATTAAAATTACTAATAGGACTAATCTATTTGTTATCTTAAGATGCCGATCAAATATTTAATGTTTTATGTATTGTAAGACATTATACTTTCAAATAGAAAAATATACAGATATTAAACATATAATTATGGTATATATGTAAGTATATGCAAGTGTATCTATATGTGCACATACACATCTTGGTGTGTTAATACACATACATATTTAAATTTTATTATAAGAAGCTTTTACAGAGAACATAGAGAAGAATTTAAGATATTTTATAGTATAACAGATGTGGTTAAGCATAGTTGAGAAATGTGGTCTATATTCAGAATATGTAATTCTCTGGAAGACATTATAATGAAATGTTTATAAAGATTTCAAGCAAATAAATGTATTTATAAAATGCATTACAGGGATGATGAGATACATGATGATTTCCAAGTTTTATAAGGAAGTAATCTACAAAAGAATTTTGACACAATACAGAGAAAAGTTGGAACAATCTTTCCAAGATTATAGCTTAAATAGTCAGATGTTCCTTTTGTTCCAAGATACTAAGAATATGAAAAACATTGACTACCAGGATACATAGGTAGTGAACCAACACATATAGAGATTATAGATTAATTGTAGAATGGAGTAAAATTTGTCATGATGGACCAAGAAAAACAATAATGTAAGGTGAGTGCTAACCATGAGACTAGATTGTCAAGAACACAGCAGCTGGTGATAATTATTTTATTCACAGTTTTTCTAAGATGAAAGAGATACAACTTATGAAGGAAGTTAGCAAATATCTGTCCATGTAGACTCCACTACAATGCTTCTAAAAAAGACAATACAGTTAAAATATTCACTGTAATAAGATGGACTCTGAAGATAAATGACACTACAACCCCTTAGCAATTATGCAAGGTGGTATTTTCCCCCAGTATTTCTCCAAAGAAACTTATGATCATTTACTTTTGTAGCTGAACACTAGCAAATTATTTGCCTTTGGGTCTTTTCCCAAACAGACATTGTGAGGATTGTTGGAAACAGAGTTCAAATTGTTGCTGACTCCCAGAAGCACAAACCATTCTCATAAGCCCTTCTTGGTACTGTGACCATATGTGACCAGATACTTCAATAAATCTGGATATGTGGGTGCATGTGATGGTAAGTTCCTTGATCCCCAAATACATAATCTGGATAGGGATGAATGGTGCTTGATATAATTCAATGCTGGGTTCTTGAGTTGTGGATTAAGAATTATCGTAGTAAGAAATACCAAATGCAAGCCTTTGAATTTGCTCCTTCTCCTAGCCAGGATTGTAAAGCAAAAATGAAATATTACATGCTAAGAATTTTGGTGGAAATTAGTGCCACTTCTAAATATTGAATGAATGAATGGGTGATAGTCCCCACAAGATTCTGATTAAATTTATTACTCTGAACACTGCAGCAAAATGATGGATTCTGAAGAATGACAACAGACTGCCTAAAGCTCAACTCATATACAAGCCTTAATTGTAGCTGCAAATGCCAGTAGATCAACACAATTTCTGGTCCAGAGTATGTTACTGCTGGTTTGACAAATGCATTGTATTCCACTTCTTACCAAGAAGAGGATAAGAAAGCATCCAACTTCACATGGAACTGGATATAGATATATTCACAGTGTTTACCTTGGATTATCTTAAATCCCCTCCATTGCTGTATAAATCCAAATAGGTCTGAACTTCTTGACATCCTGTAGCATATCATTTATCCCATCATGCTTCACATCAAGTCCATTGGTCCACATGAACAAGAAGTGGCTAATATGTTAAAGGCTTTGATAACATACATGTGCTGCAAACACTAACAAATAAGGTCTATGAGGTTTCTGGGGTTTATCACATCTGTCAAATATTTAGGGGTCCATTTCCTGGCCTATCAGGACACTCCCTCTGAAGTAAAAAACACATTTTTCAACTTCCCACCACAAAGAGGGAAGCGCAATACCTAGAAATCTATGGGATTTTGAGGCAGCATATTCCATAACTGGGAAGATTGATTCTAATTATATAATGAATGAGACAATAGACTTTCAACATTGAGTAGAGCTCAGATCAAAAGGGTAGCACTATGACAGATACAGGCTATAGATGATGGGAAAATAATTCAAAAGAACTCTTTCCATATTGTATCAATTATTGACACCCACATCACAATTTTATTTCTTGGAAGATTGCCGACAGAATGAAAACAAAAGATTACTAAATGGCACTATAAAATAAATTTTGATCATTTGCAGAAATTTATCTAAGTTGGTTCCCTCATTTCCATACAGTGTGGAGTACTGAACTCTTGAATTTATTGAGGCTGCACTTCGTTGGTGAGAAATTAGTTTCATTACCTAAAATGTTGCTTGGGAATGTACTATAAATAAATGAGTAAAACAATTCAACTATTTTATTTCTTCCATTTAAATTATTGCAAAATTTCTGAGTTATTTTTAAGAATTAGTCCAGAAAAAAGGATACTCCCTTTATTCCTCTCCTACTAGATAAAACAAGACAAAATACTACTAGCACGCTTATCACTGCTGGTGAAAACTCTAATTTCAGTTCTAAATGCCATCTTAGAATTGCCTTTTTGGACTCAATTTCCCTCTCTATGTATTACAATATAAATTTTACACATATGGAACATCTTGAAATTTTAGAAATAAAGACAATGACCAGTAAATTTCATTTTTGTAATTATGGTGATTTTTAAGATGATACATAGGACACATTAGAAAATATTTAGCATCACAGTACCATGTATAGTGAAAACAACAAATGCTATGTCAAGAGAATTCTACACATAAATGACAAATGAAAAGTAGTAAATATAAGAGAAGAAAAAGCATGGAGTAATGCATGAAATAAGAAAAATCACTAGATTGTCATAATTTTCACAACAGTTCTTCTTTTTTCTTTTACAATAAACAGAGAAAATGGCAATTTCTTGCTTTCCTATAATCATTTATTGTTTAAATATTTTTTTTGTTTTGACAATTCATTGCAAAGATACTCTTTAAAGACATATGCTAATTTTTCTTATCTTCCACACATTGTGGCAATCCTAGCAGTCATTTTTCTCAATGAAACTTTGTTTCAAATAACTGGAATAGTATCATTTCATAAGCCATTTAAATATCATATTAATCCAATACACACCACTGGAGTTATTTTCTGAGTTTTTTAAAAATAAACTGTCAGATGTTGCTGTCGCTGTACAAGTAAGGGAAAGAGTAGTGTCACAGACACTTGTTACATACGTTTTTAAAAATATATGCCTACAGTATCCTAATTCTGCCTGATTACAAAACGCTCTTCTCTTGCATGTAAAACTGTGCAAATCTTGAAGATTCCAAGAACACATATGTAAGACTGACAGCAGAAGCAGTATATCATGAGCTTACTTAGGCTTTGTTTCATTGTTCTGAACAATGAAGACACCACTGTTAAAATAAGTCATGAGCTTTCTTTCCTGAAAATAATTTACAACAGACTTCTTAAAATTATTAACAATAGGTTGACCAATTTTTGTGAGCCATATTTATGTCTCTTCAATCTGTTGCTGTTGCAAAAATTATAAAAATATTGAAGGAAACTTACAATTGTAGATTATGGGGCAGGAGACCTAATCAGCATTGATTTTCAGGGTGACAGAAAAATATAACATTTAAGAATGTTTATGAATGTTATTTGTAGCCATTTGGTAACTGCAAGTAAAAATAAATGATTCCTCTGAGGGAAATTTTTAAAAATAATTGCCATGCAAAAATTTCCTCATCAAATATATAGTGGAGTTAGCCAGCAGATATTCTAAAGTAAATAAATAAGAAAATTTTTATCCTTTGGTAATAGAATATTGTTGAAAATTGTATTATTTCTTTAAATTTAGAGTGTCTATAAAATCTTCCTTTTAAAATGTACACATTTTCTTTATCAGTGTGCTTTCATGATTCCTGGATAAGGACCAGTTAGGAGTTGATAGTAAATAGGAAAGTAACATATATCCCATGGTGATTTTAAAGGTATTTATTTTATTATTAAGCTAGCTGTTTATCTTATAACCAGGGAATTTAGAACTCACCCATCTTATTTCATGTTGCTTTTATATAATTAAGCTAGTTTTTATTTAAAAGTTGCTGAAATGTTCTTTTATCAGTAAAACTGTTGACCAGCAGAGGCCAGATATCTCTTTACCAAACTCACTGTTTCTTGCTGTTATATACATCTAGTCTAGATCTCCTAGACTTATAGGTAAGTGTAATAATGTGACAGAACTGTTAATATTGGCAGAATTGATAAACACTACATCAATATTGGCAGAAGTGATAGCTACTAAATCAATACCTGACCCACTAAAGCTTTTGTTGGGTGTGGTGTTTCTTATGTGATCATCTTTTTTTAGTACACTTGGAAATGCTCTCATGAAGAGAATGGAATCATGATGTAAAAGGAATCTGTATCACTAAGTTATTGTTTGCTGGAAAATTGCCCGCCAATAGGAATTATATATTTTTTATTTCACATAAAAGAGAACCACTTTTCTGTTTCTAAAACCATTGAGACTTTGGAGTGTATTGTTATAGCTGCTAACATTGTTTAACTAATCTTATCACAAATAGATGATTCTGGATTATACACATGGGCCCAATGTAATCACAGGTAGCCTTATAAGAGGGAGGCAGGAGTACTGTAATAGAGAAGGAGAATTGAAAATGGAAGCAAAGGTTGGAGTGATGCAACACTAGAAGTCAAGAAATTTAAAAAGCAGCTACATCAATATTGGCAGAAGTGTTTGGTACTACATCAGTACCTGGCAGCTTCTGGAACTTACAAAAAGGAAGGAAATGGAATCTCTCCTAGAGTTTCCAGAAATAAAGGAGCCCTGCCTAACCATTTTATATTTATGATCTCCAGAACTGTAAAATAGTTAATTTGTATTGTTTTAAGTCACTAAATTTGTGCTAATTTGTTAGATAATCAGTAAAAATTAAAACATCTTGTAAATATACAACTAGATTAGAAAAGAGTTTACACAAAAATCCATATTTATGGATAATGAATTCATGTGCAGCTTATAATCCATATGAGTATATTAGAAGATACATATTGGGTGCTTCTGAAGTGCAGTCTTTGTATAGATTATGTCATAAATTCTATTACATATTTCAAGAGACATAATTATTATCCACATGTTGGAATCAATTAATTTTCTTCAAAGAACATATATGTTTGTTTCTATAGCGTACTATTATCAGTCTTATTATCTTCTGACTTTATAAACTCTATTTAAGTAAACCTTAGGCACCACCAGGACTCAGATAGCTATTTCCAATTGAAATGCTTCTCCTAGAACTTGTACCTATATGTCAAAATTCCTTCTGGAATTTTCAAAAATATTTGAATGAATTATAGCTATGTCAAGTAAAAAATATTCTAAATTAATTTAATCTTTTTTATTGAATTCTTTTTCTGGCAATAACTTGTCCATTAGGAAAAATGATATCATTATGCACCCAGCCATTCACATCAGAAACCTAGGATTTTTCTTTTTATCATTCCTCATATACAGTCAAAATGTTATAGAATAACAATCCTACATTCTAGTTGATAAATTTTTTTCTCACAGGGATAAACATTAGCAAATCTGAAACTACTTTATAAGTATAGGACATCTGAATATATGTGAATATATTACAGAAAATAAGAATCAAGTTCCTTACCTTCAGAGAAAGAAGTTATGATTAAAAGGAGTATGCTAGAATGAGCTATTTTTGCCAAATTGGAGTCTGAGATAGCCATATGAACATGCATGCTATATATGCATATGTACATTACAAACATGCATAAATATACAGATAGCTGGAAAGATATAAAAATATATATACAAATATGTATATGTGTTAGCATATAAGCATACACTTCCTAGCTCTGTCCACTGAGAGGACCTTGAAGAAGAGACATCACAAGAGCAATAAGAAGACTTGGAATAAAGATCTTGGTGTTTAAGCATCCTTACCAAATAAAAGGAATCATCGTTCTTCAGATGAATCTAGGATGTAAGCAGAGAAAATGAAAGATGAGCTTGGAACATCTTTTTGTGCCAGAAATAAAGTGAAAAAAAAAAAAAGAACGAGGGTATGCTAAAAGGACATAGCAACCAACCTGAAAGTTCCCCATGGCAAAGCTAGAGCAATTTGAGTAACTAGTGACATAGACATAGACTATGATAATAGCCTGAAGATAAATATGTGTGAGTTCTTTCTGATATAAATAATTATGTATTTATATTGCATAAATACATAAATGAAAAAGAAGGAGCAACTCTCTTTTACAAAATAATTTTAATTAGTAAATGTAGAAAATAATAAAGGAAATAGACTAGCACTTATAGAATGTGGCAATGATCATTAGTGGGGTAAGAGGAACTAAAGAACATAAAACTTCATGGGTAAAATGTGCACTTACACTTCTCAATTACTTTATTACTGTGATTTTACTACCTCCACAATTTTAAGAGGCAAAGCTTAGTCCACTCTCTTTACTGAGGGATAGACTTAGTGATATGCTTCTAACAAATTGAGTATTGAATCTAAATATATATAAATGACACTGGCATTTTGTATTCCCTGATATGATGTTAGGAAAATGACACATCACCTCTGCATAATATTCTTCCCAAAATCCATAGCATCAATATAAACACTAGAAAACATCTGACAAACACATAATGAGTGACATTCTAAAAAGATACCTGACCATTAATCTTCAAAAGTGTCAAAACAAAGAAAGACTGAGGAACTGTCACAGTGACTAAGAAGGTATGATATATACATAGAATGAGTATCCTAGATTTAACCCTGGAAAAAAAAAGCAGATAGTATTAGAAATACTGAAGAGATGTGAGTAAAGTTGATAGTTTAGTTAACAATGTCATACCAATGTTGTTTTCTCAGTTTTGATAATTTTAAATAATCTGTTATGCAAAATGTTACATAACGTGTTAACCCTGGGAAGAAGTTGAGTGAAAATTATCCAGGATCTCTCTGTAATACCTTAGAAACTTTGCGAGAGGAGGGCCGAGGCGCCGCGAGAGCTCTCCGGCCGGACGTTGCGCTGCCGCGACGCCCGACCCGGGCCCTGGCGCGGCGCTGTGACCCTGCGTGACCTACGGCCTCTGGTTCGTCCTCCCGAGGCTCCGGCCCGCCAGTGCAGGTAGGCGTCGCCGTGCTTGCGCCGCAGGCAGGGCCCCGCTTGAGTGCAGGAGCGGCAGGCCCTGATGTTGCGTTTTCTCAACGGCGCCCACGGTGTCCTCATCATGCAGGCGGTGGGTGGGTGGCCCAAGACAGGGACAATGGACCTCTGGACACCGAGCTTCGAGGGCCGCAAGGGGGCGCGCCCGCCTACGCACCGGAGGTCTGAGTCGGGGGCGGAGCGGGATAGGCGGGGCCAGGGCGGGGCCAAACGAAGGCGGACTGGGGCATATGGGCGGGGCTGGCGCGGGCTGGGTAAAGTGGGGCGGGGTGAGGGTGTGGCTGGGGTAATGAGTAGTGGACCAAAGGCGGAGTGGGCGGGGTTAGACGAAGGCGGGGTAGAATGTGGCCGGGCCAATGGAAAATGGACGGAGGGCTAGGTGGGCGGGGCCAGGGTCCACTGAAGCAGACGGGCGGGGCGGGGTCTTGCGGGGTCTCGCTGGGGTGGGGCATTCCGACCTTCTTTGCAGCTGGCTTTCTTTGGAAAATCGGGGAGGTTTCCGAGGGTCTTTGTTTTCCCTTCTTCCTCTTTTTCTTTTTATGTTAAGATGGGGAGAAGGGAGGGTGCCCCCGTATCTCACGAAGGCCTTTTCTGAGCCATTTTGCATCTGGCTCAGCTTTGAGGCATTTGCAGTTATGTCTTTTTAAAGATAATTTTTTATCTTGAAATAATTTCAAAATTTAAAGGGCTACAAAATTAGTACAAAAGATTCCCTAAGTGTTGACATTTTATAGAACAGTCAGCAAAACCAGGACATTAACATCCACTGGCCTTATTCAGTTTTCTCTATTTGTCTCATCTGTTCCCTTTTTGTGGTGTAGGATTGTGGTGTAGGATCCAAGACAGGACTTAATTGCATTGGATTTCTGGGCTCCTTGGAGAAATTTACATTTCCCTTACCCAAGACCCCTCAGGGTGGCCCTGGGAGCTGCAGGTCTCAAATCGAGGTGCTGTTCCATTGTTGAGGGCCGGGCCAGTCAGGATGTCCAGCAGGGCCTCTGGGTGCTTTGGCAGAGGTGACCACCCTCTGTTGCTCCTCATCGCCCTCCCAGCCTCTGTGAATGGCAACTCCACCTCCAGCCTTACCTTCCTGAACTCCAGGCTCCCTGATCCACCTTCCCCTCCTTCCCCACAACCAATAATCCAGACTTGTTGGTTTTACTTTTTCAGTCTCCCTAAGGTTTCTCTCCATGGGCACCACCATCCTGCAGTTCCTTTCTGTATATTGTCCTGCAGCTATGTTGGTGCCTTCCCTCAATTGTCCATATTGCAGTCAGAAGCAGCTTGTTAAAATGGAAACCTGGGCCTGGCATGGGCTCATGCCTGTAATCCTAGCACTTTGGGAGGCTGAGGTGGGAGAATTGCTTGAGCTCAGAAGATGGAGACCAGCCTGGACAACATAGTGACCTTGTGCCTACAAAAATTAAAAAAATAAGCCAGGCATGGTGGCATACACCTGTAGTCCCTGCTACTTGGGAGGCTGAGGCAGAAGGATCGCCTGAGCCTGGGAAATCAAGATTGCAGTGAGCTGTGATCATGCCAGTGCACTCCAGCCTGGGCAACAGAGTAAATAAATAAATGTAAACCTGATTATCTTATGCTCTGCCTGTGATTTCCCCCCCCCCCCCCATTGCTCTTTAAAAAAGATAAGCCTCTTTAACAGAGACTTCAAACTGGTCTCTTCTTGTATCCTATCTCTCTGGGGTTCTTTATTCTGGCCTGCCTGGCTTTGCTCTCACCTTGTGTGCTTTTCTCTGTTCCTTGGATGCCATTCCCTGACTACTCAGGAAATTCTTACTCTTCCTGCAGCTCTCCACCCAGTTATGCTTTCCTTAGGGGAGCTATTCTCTGACCTCCCTGACTAGGTCTAGGTTCCATCTCATGGACCCTCATCTCTCCCAGCTCCTCTTCTTGTCATGGTTGCAATTTTATATGCATGTGCCTGACACTCGGTAGATACTTCAGATGTCCGCCAAACAAGTGAAGAAGTAAAGGATACTGCATTTGACTGCCTGATGACATCTCTCTAGACATGCCTCCTTTTGGGAGTTTGCTAGCCCTGTAGGTTCACTGGCCACCCATGTCCCATTCCTCTGTTGGTTCTTGGGCACAGCAAGGGTGAAGGAGCAAATGTGAGGGGATGGAGGATCTGAGGGGCACAGCCTGAGGACCATCAAAAGGCAGACTGGGTTTCCGCAGAGTGTCCTACCTATGTATCCCTTCTGGCCTGGTCAAGTCTGCTGTATTAGACTCTCCATGGACATATTTCCTCTGCATGGTTTCAGAGACTCTTTTAAGAGTATATTTTGGTTAGGATCAGTATATATCAAGAGTTTCTGTTTCTTTTCTAAATAATTATCTCAGAGCCAAAAAGTGAACATCAAAATGAAGGTCTGCTGCAGGTGGAGATGGACGGGGTATCCTGGAGTATGGCCATTTGCTCTGTGGCATGAGTAGTTTGGTTCAGCAAAGTATTTTTTGAGTGCCTGCTGCATGTTGGGAGCCATGTTGGCTTCCAGGGATACAAAGACCCAGAAGTGGGGTGAGCTCAACAGATTATTTCTATCTACTCTGGTGAGAGCTGTGATGGAGGAAGCCTTGACTGGATGCTTGATGGGTGAAGGACATTGTGGGGATGGAGTGGCCTGAACCTAGGTGGGAACTGGATGGGGCATGGCTGGGCACCAGTCTGTGAGCCACTTTGGTTTTATTTTAGAGCCTGGTTGGACTGTGACCCAGGGAAGGTTCTTGGCGGCAACAAGGATGGGCTGATGCCCGAATGACTGGATGAGAGCTGCCAGTCTGGATGTTGGTGAATAGATGGGGCTGACCTGGGGTACCGCAGAGGACAAGGTGACGGGCTGCAGAGAGGCAGAGCGACTGAGATGGTGATGCAGATCAGGCTCCCTGACCCAAGTCTGGCTGGGTCTGGGGAGGAATTAAAATGTTGGAATTGGCCGGACTCGGTGGCTCAGCCTTTAATCCTGCGCTTTGGGAGGCTGAGGTGAGTGGATTGCCTGAGGCCGTGGGTTCAAGACCTGCCTGGGCAACTTGGCGAGACCTCATCTCTACCATAAATCAAAAAATCAGCCGGGCGTGGTAGCGTGTACCTGTAATTTCAGCTACTCAGAAGGCTGAGGCAGAAGGATCGCTGGAGCCCAGCAGGTCAAGGCTGCAGTGGCCGGGAGCGACCACTGCACTCCAGTCTGGGTGACAGAGTGAGACTCCCACTCAAAAAAAAAAAAAAGAATGTTGGAATTGTATCAAAGCCATACCGAAGTGCCCCTTCATCAAACAATTTCTGCAACAAAATGTATGCGTGTCCATAGTAAGTCAGAATTCACAATTATGAAGAGTTCAGATCAGCTCATGTTTTGCTGCCAGAGAGTTTGTTGCAAATTTTTAGGAAAAACATTCAGTTGTCAGAGCATTTTTGACTTTTGGAATTGCAATGAGGGATTGTGGATCTGGAATGACAGCTGACACTTTTGAAACCAGGCCTATTGCCTGTGCTTTACAACGACTTGTTTTCACTACCTGGTGAAGGTAGGTCCCAAATGATCCAATTTTACAGGTGAGGAGGCAAGAGAAGGTGAGTGATGTGCCAGCTTGGCACTTGTGGCTCCATATTCCACATTTCTCCTGGATTACCGGCTTGTAAATGAGAGTTGGGAAAGCTGAAGGACTGAGGTCTTCCTCTCACATGTCACACACCTGGCATCTGTCTGCAGCAAGCCTGTGTTAGTGCCAGCAAGGTCAGAACAGAAGGGAGATGTGAGCCCCATGGACATCATGACCACATACCTGGAGTCACTGAGAGACTCATGTCCTAGTCAGGTGATGAGCTTTCCTCGCAAGCCATAGAGGAAGTCAAGTGTGATGTCGAGGAGACCAATGATGGGGGTCAGTGGCCCGTGTAGAGAGGTTGAGGAACGCTGGCTGGGCTTTGTGGAAATTCAGGTGGAGGATTTCATGAGGCTTCTGTAAGGAGATGCTTCAGGAGGAACAGACTGTTACACGGGGAGGTGACTGTGTTCTAATTGTCTTCTAGCTGTACACAGTGTGTGGTGTGTGCCCTGGGACACCGCAGATGACCACTTTTTTCCTGCAGAGCTGCAGGCTTCCCACCGGGTGCTGATAGGTCTACTTGAGGGTATCTGCACACGTGTCTTCGCAGATGTCCCTGTGCCTCTGTGTGTGTGTAAAATATACACGCCAGGCTGGGCGTGGTGACTCAAGCCTGTAATCTCAGCACTTTAGGAGACTGAAGCGAGAGGACTGCTGAGCTCAGGGGTTCGAGATCAGCCTGGGCAACTTGGTGAGACTTCGTCTCTACAGAATATCATAGCTGGGTGTGGTAGCCCACACCTGTAATTCTGTCTACTTGGAAGGCTGAGGCGCAAGGATTACCTGAGCCCAGGTCGACGCTGGGATGGCCATGAACGTGCCACTGCACTCCAGCCTGGGCGACAGAGTGAGACTCTGACTCCAAAACACACACACACACACACACACACACACACACATGCCAAGATATACAAAACGCACAGGAACAGTTAAAGAACAATGAAGCAACTCTGAATGTCCTACTCAGAACCTTTTCAACCCCTTAATGCCCCCTTGTGTTTGCCACTATTCCTTCAGAGGTAACTGCTGTCCTGAGGTTCCTCTTGGTCATTTTCTTGCTTTTCTTGGTAGTTTTACCATTTATATGTGTGTGTGTCCAGATAGTATGCTTTTAGTTTTTCTTAACTTTTTGGCCCTTATAAAATGAGATCTGCAGCAAGTTTTCTGTGTATTTGTACATTGTGACTTTGAGGCTCATCCACGGCATGTGCAGCTGAAGTTTCTCACTGTCTCCATTGTATTCCAACGTTGTGTTTTCCATTGTGTCCATCCCATTGATAGCTGTTTAAGCTGTCTCTTGATTTTTCTACTGTAATTTACAGGCCATTCTTGTCAGGGGGCAGTTGTTGCTCTTAAGGCAGTGGCTCTCAAAAGAAGCCACAGGGAGGAGCTGGAGGATGTTGGGAGGACAGACACTTGGCTGTCTGTCATAACTGGGAAGTGAGGTGCTGCTGCTTCTAGTAGGTAAATGCTGGACATGCAGCTAAACATCCTGAAATGCAGAGGACAGGACAGTTTCCCCACCATACACATGAACAGCAAGAATTGTCCTGCTCTTGATGCCAGTGCAGAGACTGAGAACCCCTGCTGTAGGGCAAGCACTCTGGTTGGCTTGCGCGGCAGGCTTGTGTGTGTTCCATTTTAGAAGATGCTGCTGTACTGTCTACATTCCTTTATGGTCTGCTCCAACGCTTAGTAATGCCTGCCTTTGAAACTTTTACCATTTGATATATGTGAAGTGATACCTTATTATGGTTTTAATTTTCATTTCCTGAATAGTAATGAAATGGAGCATATTTTCATGTTTGTCTACTGTTGGTGTTTCCTTTGACAATTATCTCCTGATACTCTTTTGCCCGTTTCCCTGTTATATTATTTGTCTTTTTTTCAGTGGTTCTTAAGATTTTGTTGTTGTTGTTGTTGTTGAGTTGGAGTCTCACTGTAGCCCAGACTGAAGTGCAGTGGCCGCTCCCGGCCACCGCAGCCTCAACCTGCTGGGCTCCGGCGATCCTTCTGCCTCAGCCTTCCAAGTAGCTGGAACTACAGGCGCGTGCTACCACGCCCGGCTAATTGGTTCTTAAGATTTTATCTTATTTTTTATATGCTAGATTTTTTATATATCCTAAATATAGGTCCTTTATTGTTGGATTTATAGAATATCCAACTATTACAGATAATTTATTTTATTTATAAGTTTCTTTTTCTTTCTTTTTTTTCCTGAAGACTCAGTCCCACTTGGTTGCATATCTAGAGTACACTGGCATGATCAACAGCTTACTGCAGCCTCAACCTGAGCTCAGTTGATCCTTCCACCTCAGCCTCCTGCGTAGCTGGGACTACCGACATGCACAACTATGCCTGGCTAATTTTTTTTTTATCTTGATATGTTGCTGAGGCTGTTTTTGAACTCCTGGACTCAAGCCTCCCAAAGTGTTGGCATTATAGGCAGGAGCCATCGCATTCGGCCTATGAATTTCTTCTGATAAAAAGAAAAGTTCATAATTTAAATGTGGTAGAATTTATGCATCATTTTCTTTATGGTTAATGATTTTTGTGTTTGAAATATCCTTTTCAACTTGGTGAGACCTTGTCTCTACAATTAATAAAAAAAAAAAAAAATTAGCCAGGTATGGTAACATGCATCTATAGTTCTGGTTTCTTGGAAGGTTGAGGCGGAAGGATCGCTGGAGCCCAGTGAGTCGATGGTGGGGTGGCCATGACTGTGCCACTGCGCTCCAGCCTGGGTGACAGAGTAAGACGAAGGAAAGAAGGAAGTAAGGAAGGAAGAGAGGGAGGGAGGGAAGAAGGAAGGAAGGAAGATGTATAATTTGTCCTCAGTGATACAATATCTGCTTTGTCATAAATCCAAGTTTCTGTACAACTGTTGTTTATTTCTGAGCCTTTTCTTTTATCTAATTTGCCTTTGTATCTATCTCTACACAAGTGCCATTCTGTTTTAATTATTACCACTTTGGAATACTGTCTTTTTACTGGTAAGAGCAAGTCCCCCATCTGTGTTCTCTTGTTCAGGAGTGTCAAAGCTGTTCTAGTTCCCTGGTTCTTTCATGTCATAGAACCACCTTGTCAAATTCTACACACAAGATTCCAGTTCATTAATTGGAATGACATTGAATCTATATATCATTTTGGAGAGTATTACATGTTTATGTGAGTCTGTGAACTTGGTGTGTCTTTTTGATGTTAATGTGTCATTGGGCTACTGTGTCACTAGGTGATAGGATAGGAATTTTTTTTTTTTTGAGTTGGAGTCTCATTCTGTCGCCCAGGCTGTAGTGCAGTGGTACACTCATGGCCACCCCAGGGTCGACCTGTTGGGCTCTGGCGATCCTTCTGCCTAGCCTTCCAAGTGACTGGAACTACAGGCGTTGGAACTACCATGCCTGGCTAATGTTTGATTTATTGTAGAGACGAGGTCTCGCCAAGTTGTCCAGGCTGGTCTCAAACCCGCATGCTCGGGCAATCCACTCATCTCGGCCTCGCAAAGTACTGTGATTACAGGCTGAGCCATAGAGCCCGGCCTTTGATGGGAATTCTTTAGCTCCATTATAATTTTATGATACCACCATTACATATATATGCTCTTTCATTGACCAAAGCATCATTACAGGGCATTTTGGCTGTTCGGAGACCCTTGAGATTCCATATGAATTTTAGGGTGGATTTTTTTTGTTTGTTTCTGTAAACAATACCATTGGGCTTTTGATAAGGATTGCATTGAATCTGTAGATCATTTTGGCATACTGATGTCTTAATAATCTAAGTCTTCCGATTCATGAACATGGGATAGGTTTTCATTTATTTATGTTTTCTTTCAGCAGTGTTTTCTAGTTTTCAGTGTACAACTCTTTTGCCTCCTTGGTTTGGTCTGTTTAGGTATTTTATTCTTTTTGATGCCATTGTAGATGGAGTTTTCTTTACTTGTGTTTTGAATTACTGGTTGTATATACAAATGCAGTTGATTTTTATGTGTTGATTTTGTGTCTGCAACTTTGCTGAATTCATTAATTAGTTATGGCAATTATTTTGTAGAATTTTGTACATATAAAACATGTCGTATGCAAACAAATAATTTTACTTATTTCCAGTTTGGATTGCTTTTATTTGTTTATTTATTTTTCTCAATAATTAAACACTTCTAGTACTGTGTTGGATAGAAGTGGTGAAAATGGACACCCATATCTCGTTGCTGTTCTTAGAGGAAAGGCTTTTAGTGTTTCCTCACTGAGTCTGGTATTGACTGTAATTTTTCTTTTTCATATGGTCCTTGTTTCTATTCCTAGTTTGAGTGTTTTTAATCATAAAAAGGTGTTGAATCTTGTCAAATGTTTTTTTCTGTATCAGTTGAAACAATCATGTAGTTTTTGTTCTTCATTCTGTTAATGTAGTATTTTACCTTAACTGATTTTGGCATTGGAACCCTCTTGCAATCCAGGAATAAATCCCACCTTGTTAAGGTGTATAGTCCTTTTAATGTGCTGTTAAATTCATTTTGATGAGGATTTTTGTGTCAGTATTCATCAGGGGTAGGGTCCTTAGTCTTTTTTTTTTTCTTCTAGTGTCTTTGTTTGGCTTTGGTATCAGGGCAGTGCTAGCTCAATTATTCCATTTTTCAGCTCCAGAATTTCTTGTTGCTTTGTTTATAGGTCCTCTTTGTTGATATTCTCATTTTCTTCATGTACAATTTTTCTGGTTTTGTTTGTCTGTGTGTGTTCACTTCTTAGCTCATTGAGCATCTTTTTTCTTTAATTTTAATTTTTTATTTTAAAGATATGGGGTACAATTCAGAGTTGGGTATACAAATGTTCATTATGCTGGTACTCTTGTTGATGAGGTATGCCCTTCCCTCCCCTGGCAGTTTCCCTCAACTGCCAGTCCCACCCCCACCTCCTGTGGCAGTTTCCCACTGCTGTCAATCCCTTTCTTACAGCATTATGATAATTGTTCAAGGTCTGCTTATGAGTGAGAACATATGGTACTCTGTTCTTTGTTTCTATGATAGATCACTGAATATAATAGATTCTAAATCCAACCAAGTTGCTGTGAAGTCCATATGTTTGTCCTTCTTAATGGCTGCATAATATTCCATCATGTGTACGTACCATTTTTTTTTTAATCCAGTTCAGCTTCGATGGGCAGCATGGTTGGTTCCATGTTTTTGCTATTGTGTATAGAGCTGCAATAAACGTGTGTGCAGTTATCTTTTTGGCATAATGACTTGAGTTCCTCTGGGTATATTCCCAATAGGGGAATTGCTGGGTCATATGGATGGTCAATTTCCAGTTCTTTCAGAAATCACCACACTGTCTTTCAAAGAGGTTGCACTAGTTTACATTCCCACCAGCAGTGTAGAAGCGTTCATTTTTCTCCGCATCCTTGCCAGCATCTGTTGTTATTTGTTTTATTAATGATGGCCATTCTTACTGGGGTTAGGTGGTATTTCAAAGTGGTTTTGACTTGCATTTCTCTGATGATGAGTGAGGCTAAGCACTTTTTCATGTGTCTGTTGGCTGCCTATATATCTTTTTTGAGAAGTGTCTGTTCACGTCTTTTGCTCACTTTTTAATGGGGCTGTTTTTTTCCTTTTGGCACATGTGAGTTCCTTGTAGATCCTAGGCATTATGCCTTTGTCAGATATACAGTTGGCAAGTATTTTTTCCCATTCTGTGGACTGTCTCCCCACTCTCTTGATGGTTTCTTTTGCTTTGTAGAAACTTGTCAATTTGATGAGGTCCCACTTGTCTGTCTTATCTCTTATGGCATAGGCACTTGGGGTTTTGATCAGAAATTGGTTGCCAGTTCCAGTTTCCATAAGGGTGTCTCCTGCATTTTCTTTTTCTTTTTTTTTGCTGCAGGAGCTAGACTTTAATGGCGGTCTTGCAAGATCAGGTGTCTGGAGGGCAGGCCTCTTCTGCATTTTCTAAAGTTTTTATAGTTTTAGGTTTTACTTTAGGTCTTTGATCCATTTAGAGTTGATTTTTATGTATGGTGATAGGTAGGAGTCTTGTTTTAATCTTCTGTATGTGGTCAGCCAGTTTTCCCAGCAATATTTACTGAATAGGTTCTCTTTTCCCCAGTGGTTGGTGGTGGAGACTGTTGTTGAAGATGAGGTGGTTGAGAAATTGAGGTTTTGCTTCTGGAATCTCTGTCCTGTTCCATTGGTCTATATGTCTGTTCTTGTACCAATACCAGGCTGTTTTGATTATTGTAGCTTTACAACACATCTCAAAAATCATTCACCATGACCAAGTAGCCTTTATCCCCAGGATGCAGGGCTGATTCAACATCCACAAGACCATAAACGTAATTAAATACGTCAACAGATGTAAAAACAAAAACCACATGATTATATCACTAGATGCAGAAAAAACTTTTTTTTTTGAGTTGGAGTCTCACTCTGTCGCCACAGCCTCGACCCACTGGGTTCCGGTGATCCTTCCGCCTCAGCCTTCCGAGTAACCAGAATTACAGGCACGCGCTACCACGCCCGGCTGATTTTTTTGATTTATTGTAGAGATGAGGTCTCTCCAAGTTGCCCAGGCGGGTCTCGACCCCACGGGCTCAGGCAATCCACTCACCTCAGCCTCCCAAAGGCACGGGATTACAGGCTGAGCCACCGAGCCCAGCTGGAAAAAACTTTTGATAAAATCCAGCACCCCTTCTTGATTAAAAACCCTTGAACATCTAAGCATAGATGGAACATACCTCAAAATTATAAGAGCCATCTACGAGAAACCCATAGCAGACATACTGTTAAACAGACAAAAATTGGAACCATTTCCCCTGAAAACCAAAGCAAAGACAAGGATGCCCACTCATTGAGCATCTTTAAGACAATTCTTTTGAATTCGTTGTGAAGAAGTTCAGTGATCTTCATGTCTTAGAGTCAGCTTCTGGAGTTTTATTTTTTTTCTTTGATTGAGTCATGCTTTTCAGTTTTGTATGTGTATGTGCTTTGTGACCTTTTGTTGACATTTGGCCATTTGAAAAAATAACCATGTCTCTTAGTCTTTACAAACTGGCTCCATTCAGGGAAGACCTTCACCAAGCAGGCTGGTTATAGATTCTGGGATCTTTCCTGTGTCTTCTTTGGGCTTGTACATGTACTTTTAACTGTCTCGATTTTTATAAACCCATTTCTCCCATTTCTTACCAGGAGCCTGTGATCTCTTGTGTGCACCCCCTCTCCCCTCGTCCCCCATTAAAACTGCGGGAATCTCTACAGCTCCAGTGTGCGTGGTACTCACCTGTTTTCAGCAGCTTCTAAGCCGTGCTGTTGTTCCCAGCAGTGCTCCAGGTGAGGTGAGGCAGAAACCAGTCTCTTAGGCAGCCCCAGCCAAGCCAGAATGTTGGACACCTGGGCCATGCTTTTGCTTCTGTTACCAGGGCAGAGCCCCAGTATGGGAGGTTTCCTGACTTTAGCGGCCCTACATCGAGCAGGGAGAGGGGTCAGCATGCAAAATGCCACATACTTTTCTGTGCCTTTTGATGGAATACCTTCCTGGTTTTTTCTTGGCCTGGTGCCTTCTCAACTATTTTAGAGTTATCACAAAGGTATTCTGATACATGTATTGTTGTTAACTCAGCATCTTTGTTGGGGATTGAATGCCTGAAGCTTCTTGGTTCACAGTTTTGCTACAGTTTCCTCAGTCTCTGTCTTTTGATTGGATAGCTTTTTAATTAAAAACTGAAACATTTAAAAATATTCACTTGACAAATAAAGGTTGAATAGTTCAAAGTGTACAATGTGGTGACTTGATGTATGTATACATTATATAATGATTACCACAATCAAATTAATTAATATAGCCATCACCACCCATGCTGTAGATAGGCCCCCAGAACTTGTTCATCTTATAACTGAAAGTTTATACCCCTTGGTATAAACATCTATTCCCAACCTTCCAACCCCTGCAACCACCAGTCTACTCTCTGTTTCTATGAGTTACTTTTTTAGATTCCACATGCAAGTGAGATCATATCATACAGTATTTGTGTATGTCTGGTTTATTTTACTTAGCATGTTATTGCCCAAATTCATCCATGTTGTTGCAAATGATAGGCTTTCCTTCTACATTATTGGGTAGTTTAACCAGTTTACATTTAAGGTAGTTATTGATGAAGAAGGACTAGTTTCTGTCACTTTGTTATTTGTTTTCTAAGTGTCTCATAGCTTTTGGCTCTCATTTCTTTCATTACTGCCTTGCTTTGTGCCTAGCTGATTTCTTTTGTAGTAACATATTTTGATTTTCATTTCTTTTTTTGTGTGTGTGTATACATATATGAATACATAGATATCTTTTGTGTTTACAGTGGGATTATGTAGAATATGCTAATATAGTAATTGTCTAGTTTGCAGTGACATGAATCTTGTTACATGTTCAAACTTCTTTTACAAAGCTCTGTACCCTTTATGTTGCTGATGTCACAAATTACGTCTTTCTATTGTATGCTTTTGTCTTTTTACTCTATAAAAAAAAAAAAGTAGAGTTAAAAATCAGAACTACAATTAATATTGTTTTTTATATTAGTTTATATATTTACTTTTACTATTTACTTTTTTTACTATTTACTTTTACTGGAAAACATTATGATTTAGTTACTGTCCATCATTCTTTCATTTCAACTTTTTAATTGCAAGTCTAATGGTAATGAACTCCATCAACTTTTGCTTGTTTGGAAACTTCTTCATTTCGCCCACTATTTTTGAAGGACACCTTTGCTGAGTATAGAATTCTCAGATGACAGGTTTTTTTCCCCCAGCACTTTTTCACATACAGAAAATACAGAGAAAAATGTACCAAACAGTTTAACATATGTCACCACATTTTGCCATATTTGACTCATTTTTTTTCTTTATTTTAAAGATGTAGGGTACAATTCAGGGTTAGGCATACAAATTTTCATTATGCAGGTACTCTTGTTGATGAGGTGTGCCCCTCCCTCCCCTGGCAGTTTGCCTCATCTGCCAATCCCACCCCCCCCTTAGCAGTATCCCAATACTGCCAATCCCTTTCTTATTAGTATTATGATAATTGTTCAAGGTCTGCTTATGAGTGAGAACATATGGTACTCTGTTCTTTTTTTCTGTGATAGATCATCATTCATATTTTTTAAAAAAGAAATAACTGCTCTGGTTGGTGACCCCCAACTTCCTCCATCCCATCTCCTCTTCCCCCACTCTAGTTTCTTGCCCTTTCCTGTAGTTACCCCTTCTGTGAAGAGCTAGTGTGTATCTTCCCAGACCTGGCTTTATACTCTTCCAGTGAGCATAGTGTTGATCAACACATGAGATTGTTGGTGGGTGTTTGCAGTTTTCCTTATGCAACTTGTTTTCAAGATCTGTTTTCAGTCTAGGTACTTCATTTTCTTTAACTCCTATACAATATAGTTATATTCATTTCCAAAATGGTTGTCTTCAGGGCTTTTCTGGTGTTTTGCTATTATGGATGATGCTGTAGAGGACTTCCCATCATTGTGTTTCTCTGGGGTGTATAGCCAGAAAGAAGATGGCTGGGTTGATGCATTTGCTCATATTAAGCTTACTGGATTCCCAAATTGCTCACAGCCCTGTGTGTTAGCAAACATGCATTCCCATACATCTGATGGCATGAGATGGCTGTTACTATGATTTTCATTTACATTTTCCTCATTTCTCTTCAGCTGTTTATGACCATTTAGGTTTCTATTTTTATGAATTCCCCTTTCACATCTTTTACCCTTTCTTTGGTTGCGTTGCTTACCTTTTTCTCATCATTTTATAAGAATTCTTTTATATATACTGGTTCTTTGATGGTTGTATGCATAGGGAATTTCTTCTGACAGGCTCTGGCTTTTGTTTTGGTGCTTTATTAATGTAGATGTTTTATTAGTTATCTGTTGCTGCATCACAAATTACCCCACAACTTGGAAACTTAAAACAACAGACATTTGTTGTCTCACAGTGCCAGCCAGTCAGGACCCCAGGTATGGCCTAGCTAAGTTTCTGTGGCACCATCTCTCTAGAGGTTGCAGTCAAGCTGTCAGCTGGGCCTGTGGTCTTATCTGTATATCTGTAGGCTTATTGAAGAAGTGTTCCTTAGGATTCAGTTCCTTGTGGGTTCTTGGTCTGAGGGCTTCAGTTCCTTCTTGCTGCTGGCCAGGAACCACATTAAGGTCCTTGCCACATGAGCCTCTCCCTCGGGCAGCTCAGAATATGGCAGCTGCCTTCCTTCTGAGTGAATGAGAGAGAGGGTGAGAGAGAAGCAAGAGAGAAGGCTCAGTCTCCTTGTAGCCTAATTTCAGAAGAGAAAAACAGGTGTAGACTGTCCCACCTTACCATGATGGTGAAAAAGCAACATGCATTCAGTACAAACGGTACTTCAAGTGCTCATACAATCATTCTGCCTTTCCCTTTCAGTAGAGTATTCCATAAATTACATAGGACATTCAGCGTTTTATCATGTCATAGGCTGTCATATCATGTCATAGACGAGTCGGCCCTCCTGTAGGCTAACCTGAGTGTCCCAAGCACATTAAGGTAGGCTAGGCTGAGCTCTGCTGTTGGTGGGTTAGATGTGTCAAGTGCATTTTCGACTTTTGATATTTCAACTTGCTGTGGGTTTATCAGGACATAACCTCTCTGTAAGTCCAGAAGCATCTGAGTCTCTCACCATCCATTTGGCTCCTGTGTTCATAGGGCAAGAGAATGGCAGGAGCTTCTGTGTTTCATCTGCCTGGCTCCATTACTTTGGCCATACTCTGTTTGTGAAAAATCAGTCATGAGGTCCAGCCTCCTCAGAGGGAAAGGGTTATGCAAGGGTATGAATACTAAATAGGTGAGTAACAGGGAGCTCTCTGCCTACCACAGATTTGTGCAATGTTTGATGAAGTTAAATTTATCCATATTCCTTTAAGTTTTTGCATTTTCTTCAAGAAAGGCTTCTCTATTCCCTGTTTTTAAATAAACTTTAAAAGTTTTCATTTTCACAATTATTTCTTTATATATCTAAAACTATGCTATGCTGTCTAATTTGGTAACTACATATAACTTTTTAACTTAAAATTAGATTAACTTACCTAAAATTAAAAATATGATGTAAAAACTCAAGTATATATATATTAAAAATTCTGTCTCTCAGTTACCCCAGCCATGCTTCAAGTGTTCAGGGTCACATGTGGCTTGTGGCTACTGTATTGAACAAGGCCAATACAGAACATTTTTATCATCACAGAAACTTCTCTTGGCAGCACTATTCTAGAGCAGGAGTTTTCAACCAGGGGCTATTTTGTTCCCCGTGGCATGCTTGGCAATGTCTGGAGACATTTTTGGTTTCACGACTGGGAGGACAGGGTGTTGTGTCTAGTGGGTAGAAGCCAGGGATGCCCTTGAACATCCATAACCCACAGGACGGCCCCACAACAGACACAGACTCATGGAGTTCCAGATGCCAGTAGCTCTCACATGAGAAGCCCTGCCCAAGAATATATTTTGGTGTGAATTGTTAGATGGAGGAGCTTGGTCTTTTTCCCTCTAACTAACCAACTAGACACCTTAAGATGGTGAACCCTGAGCTGGAGAGGTGTTTCCCTTGAATGGTGGGAAGACCCTCTTGTCTTCCTTGTTATGAAGGTATGGTTCTTAAAATTCACTTGCTTATCTTAAAGGTTCTTGGACTCTTGGATTGAAGACAACTGCATCGCCCCCAGTTCGTCATGGCCTCAGCCTCAAGGTAGGAGTGCTGCTTGATGAAGTGCTTTTAGGAGGCATTTATTCCCCTATGTTTTTGCCCTTAGTCCGCTGGCCTCACTAGACAGTTGTGTCCAGGAAGCATAAAGGAGAATGAGGAGCAAGAAGGAAGAAGAGTGGAGATAATGCAGACTGGCAGGGAAGTGTGTGTGGTACGGGTGCAGTCACGTTGCACCAGTGTCTACACTGGATATGAAAACATGACTGACTTTCCTGTCTTTCAAGGTAAGGACACCAGTTGGTTGCCCCTGAGGCCGCCTCAGTTCCTGAAGGCTTTCCCATGCCCAGGGTTTGAATAGCTACGTGCAAAAGTTGTATGAGGGTATGAGGAGGAGCCCAGAAGTAAGACTGTTAGAGACTCTGGCCTAACAGGTCTAGCTCTGGCCTGGATCCATCTCTGCAAACCACACAGGGCAGGAGCAGGGAAGGTGTGAAGGAGGCTCTTATCCCGAGGAAATTGTCTCAGTCCAAGGCCCATGGGAGGGGCTTTGGGTTCCTTCCCTTTCCAGCTGGTCTCTCTTCCTGGCCCACGTAGAGCTCAGGTGGGTGAATGCCTTACTTCCGAGGTATTCCTCAGATGGGTCTGGCAGAGTCGGTGTCCAGGAAGTGAGGCTAGAGTGAGCCTCTAGTGCACCTGAACTCCAGAGTCCACAGCAAGTCTGCCCTGCAGGAGTCTGTGTGTGACTCCTGCATCCTGAGGTCAGGGCTCAGGGCAGCAGCAGGATGCCCATCCTCTCCCTGAGTCCATTCTCACAGCCAGAGTAGAGTGCTTACAGCCTGCATCTGACTCCTCGCTGCCCTGGGGCTTCCTATGGCAGACAGATTCTACTAGAGGCCTGGCTGGGGTTCCTGCCACCCTATAGAGCCTGTTTCCTGCCATCTCTGCTCTACCCTCCCAGCCTCATGCACCTGCAGCCTTGCTGTCCTCCCTGCTCTTCTACAGATGTTGAGTCCTTTCAGCCTAAGGACCTGTGCCTGTGGTTCTTTTGCCACCTGGGACATTCTGTCTCCAGCTGTCTCCAGGGTCCCTCACCTCCTCAGCCCCCTCGCTTGTGAACCTGTCCTCACCGTCTCATCTAAAATAGCACCCCAGCTGGGCTCGGTGGCTCAGCCTATAATCCCGTGCCTTTGGGAGGCTGAGGTGAAT
>NW_007246514.1:70990-102305 GCF_000164805.1 Carlito syrichta
GAGCCCAGTGGGCGAGGCTGCGGTGGCCGGGAGCAGCCACTGCACTCCAGTCTGGATGACCGAGTGAGACTCCAACTCAAAAAATAAATAAATAAATAAAATAAAAAATAAAATAAAATAAAATAGCACCCCAGCTCCACCCCTGCATTGCATTCTTGGTCGTTGACCCAGGGTGGCGCCTATGGCTGCCTGACACTGCCCTACATGGCTGTTTGTTTGTGAGTCTCCTGACTGTCTCCTCCAGAGAACGAAAGCTCGTGTGGGTTGGGGTTGGAGTCTGCACTGCCAGTCTCTGGGCAGCACCAGCTCACCACTGGTGCTCATTAAATGCAGGTGTAGACAGTCCCACGTTACCATGATGCAACACACGTTCAATAGAAACGACACTTCAAGTGCACATACAGCCATTCTGCTTTTCCCTTTCGGTACAATATTCCATAAATTACATAAAGCATTCAGCATTTTAATATATCATATGCTGTGCATTAGACGATTCTGCCCTCCTGTATGCTAACTTGAGTGTCCCAAGCACTTTAAGGTAGGCTGGGCTGAGCTCTGTTGTTGGTCGGTTAGATGTGTTAAGTGCATTTTCAACTTCTGATATTTCAGCTTGCTGTGGGTTTATCAGGACATAACCTCTCTGTAAGTCCAGAAGCATCTGAGTCTCTCACCATCCATTTGGCTCCTGTGTTCACAGGGTGAGAGAATGGCATGAACTTCCCTGTTTTTTGGATCTGCCTGGCTCCCGAAGCACAGTTAGTGCAGTGCAGTGCCTGCAAGGTAGCTGTCAAAATTCAGAATCTGCTCATTCTTGAACTGGGGTAGTGAGAGTTCACGTAGGGAAAATTGGCAAATTTGAGAAGTGAGGAAGACTTCTGTGTGTCAAATAAGAGAAAGGGAAGAAATAGAAGGACAGGCTTGAGCAGAACTGCTGGAGCCACTGGGTCTGAGGGGATGGCAGTGGTGCCTTTCTAGCTGACCAGGACTTCCCACTGTCAGTTCCTGTGACCCTGGGTGACAATGGCAATACCTGAACTCATCACTCCAGGGATCCTCTGTTTAGACACATTATTTAAGAGGAGGAAGCAGACCCTGCCTCTTTAGACTGCTTCCCCTCATTACAATACTTCTCCTCTTAAAAGAATAATCTGTGTATCTGGAAAACTCATTCACTGTGCCACGCCTGGTGCTGCCAGGTCCCTGAGGCTTCTCAAATGCAGGTGCCTTCAGTGGGCTCATCCTCCTCTTTCATGCTGAATTACCAGCTCTCTGGCATGGCCTCTTGCCTGACTCTGTTTCCTGCTGTTGCAGAGATATTGCTATGGGACAGGATCCCCACTCGAGGACCAAGGCCGCAAAGCTGCTTGAGGTTCTGAATGCCCTGGAGGAGGAAGAGTCCAGCAGCAACAGGGAGGAGATTTTTATCGCGCCACCTGACAATGCTGCAGGGGAGTTCACAGATGAGGACTCGGGGGATGAAGATGGCCGACGGGACACCCACCTGCCTGGCAGCATGCTGCACGCATCAGTCCTATCTGAGGACTCCAGCACCGGTGGAGACAACGATGACTTGGAGCTGCAGCCAGCCAGGAAGAGGAAGAAGGCAGCGGCGTGGCCTCAGCGCATGTGGACCAAGAGAGACATCCGGCCAGATTTTGGCAGCTGGTCGGCATCCGACCCACACATCGAGGACCTCAAGAGCCAAGAACTGAGTCCTGTGGACCTCTTTGAGTTGTTTTTTGATGAAGGAACAATTAATTTCATTGTTAATGAAACTAATCGTTATGCTTGGCAGAAGAATGTCAACCTGAGTCTCACAGCCCGGGAACTGAAGTGTGTTCTGGGCATTTTGATTTTAAGTGGATATATCTCCTACCCACGGAGAAGGATGTTTTGGGAAACCTCTCCTGACTCGCATCACCATCTTGTGGCTGATGCAATCAGAAGGGACAGATTTGAGCTAATCTTCTCATACCTGCATTTTGCTGATAACAACAAACTTGATGAAAGTGATAGGTTTGCCAAGGTCAGGCCTCTCATCCTGCGGATGAACTGCAATTTCCAGAAGCATGCACCCTTGGAAGAGTTCTACAGCTTTGGCGAGTCCATGTGTGAGTACTTTGGGCACCGGGGGTCCAAGCAGCTACATGCAGGGAAGCCAGTGCCACTGGGCTACAAGATTTGGTGTGGGACGACCAGCAGGGGCTACTTGGTGTGGTTTGAGCCCTCCCAGGACTCCCTCTTCACCAAGCCAGACAAGAGCCTGGATCTAGGAGGCAACATGGTGATAAAGTTTGTGGATGCACTGCAGGAGCGCGGCTTTCTGCCCTACCACATCTTCTTTGATAAGGTTTTCGCGAGCGTCAAGCTCATGTCCATTTTGAGGAAGAAGGGGGTGAAGGCCACAGGAACTGTTCGTGAGTACATGACTGAGCAGTGCCCCCTCAAAGATCCCAAAGAACTGAAAAAAATGAAGAGAGGATCCTTTGATTACAAAGTGGATGAGAGCGAGGAGATTATCGTGTGCCGCTGGCATGACAGCAGCGTGGTCAACATCTGTTCCAATGCCGTGGGCATAGAGCCGGTGAAGCTGACCAGCCGGCCCTCGGGAGCTGCCAAGACGCGGAGGCAGGTGCACCAGCCGTCGCTGGTGAAGCTGTACCAGGAGAAGGTGGGGGGCGTCGGCCGCATGGACCGGAACATCGCCAAGTACAAGGTGAAGATCCGCGGCCTGAAGTGGTACTCGAGCCTCATTGGGTACGTCATCGATGCCGCCCTCAACAACGCGTGGCAGCTGCACAGGATCTGCTGCCAGGACTTCCAGGTCGACCTCCTTGACTTCCGGAGGTACGTGGCCTGCGTGTACCTGGAGAGCAACGCCGACACGTCCTCACAGGGCAGGCGGAGCCGGCGGCTGGAAACCGAGAGCCGCTTCGACATGATCGGGCACTGGATCATCCATCAGGACAAGAGGACCCGGTGCGCCCTCTGCCACTCGCAGACCTACACCCGCTGCGAGAAGTGTCAGAAGGGCGTGCATGCCAAGTGCTTCAAGGAGTACCACATCCGGTGACAAGATGTTTACACCTAGTTACACACAGCAGTTGGAGCACGCCTTTTGTTCAAATAAAAATCTTGCTTTGGGGTATATTTGAGTCCTAGTAAGAATAATCAAAGAAAAACTTGCATGAGTGGTAAAATGGTTTTACTATTGTATACCATGATTTATAATCTAAGATAGGAGGTAGTGTTGTATAGATATCAAGTTAATATGGTGGATTTTTACATTAGGTTTCTCTCACATTAGTCTGAGGCTATCAAACTTTCCAGGATAGATAATCTGCCTTGTATTTACTCAGAATGCTAGAGTTGCAGAGTTCATATTTTCTTGATTAAAATATTTTCCTAATATACATGTATCCCTGTGGAATCTATTTTTATAAGTAACATTAGGTAGGTATCTATTTTTCCCCAAAATGAATGGTTAGCATAATTTATTTAAAATTATATTTTCCCACTTTTTAAAATTTCACTCTTATAAATTCCTGAACTTAGGGGGAACATATTGAAACAAGGAAACATTTTTATTTCGGAAAATCTGGTGAAATGTATTCCAGGAGAATAAAAGAAATACATGTAAAAAGCTGGGCATATCAGAAATCTAAGAGAGCATGTTGAATATCTTCTCTTTGGGAAAGAACTTTTTATAACGTACAAAAAGCCTGTTGAACTTTATAAGCCTGTAAATTTTACATTCATTATCATAATATCAATGCAAAGAAATTGGGAAAATATATTCCAAACTATTACATTTGTAATAATAGCTCCAGTGAACAAAGATCTCATAAACACAGAGATCACAAGAGAAAAATGTGCAAGGTTTTTATAAGAAGACATGATGGAAGATGAAAAACAGGTAAGATAATGTAAGAGACTCTGGTGGCAATTAAATGCAAATAAAAGCAATTACTAGATACCGTTTTTCATCAAATGCTTTTGTTATTTATGATTACTGGTGGTGTAGTTGTGGGAAGGTAACCAATTCATGCAGTACCTGAGGGAACATAAATCTGTAAAACCTTTCTGAAGGTGATCTGGTAAGTTCTGCCCAAAAGCCTTAAAAATTGTTCATAGAATGAAGCCGATGTTCAGTCTGTAGTGCTATAAATAAATAAAAGGTGGGACATATTCTCCTTATGATGGAATCCCAATTCATAATATAGAAGGAAAGATGTAAATAAATACTGCTGTTTGACAAATACCACTGTACAATTTTGCAGGTAAGAACTATTGTTGTATGGTGCACTCAGCAGACAAAATATCTCACAAGATACTCATCAGTTACAAATGGAAAAAAATATCAGGCAGACACCACCTCAACCAAGCACTCCGAGTTAATACCACCTGTAATGAGATGCTGACGTCACATGCCTCTTCCTCTCTGTCCTGAAGCATGAGATAAACCCAAATTGAGGAACATTTCTCAAGACAGTTGGCCTATGCCCTTTGAAAGTGTCAGGACCTTGAAAGACAATGAAGGCAGGGAATTGTCTGAGATTAGATGAGATCAAGGAGTTGTGAAAATGCGTGATGTGTGATATTGGCCTCAGATCCACAAAAAAAGCTTCAAGAAAAGATATTCTTTATTTATGAGATGTAGATAAGTCCTGTAGATTAGTTAGTAGTATTTTATAGAGACTAATTTCCTGGATTGCATAATTGTACCGTGGTTATGAAGGATGTATATGTCTTGCTAAGATGGGTAAAAGGAACTATTGTACTATTGGAACCTTTTTGTAATTCTGAAATAATTTCAAAGTGAACATTAGAAAAATGTTCCTACATTTGGTGCACTCTTTCCATCTTTATACATCTAGCCTGGACACTTTTCAAACATTTGTTGAAACAGGAGGTTTGTTGTTGAGCAAATTCTTTCTGTTTTCTTCTGCATCATGACGATCAGGAATATTAGCCAGGTATTTATTTTTACCTTACTAATGGTCCAGATGAATGAATTGAAATGGTTGTGAAAACAGTCTGTAAAGCTTTTAGAAGCTACTGAATGGCCAATTGTAACCCCTTTCCTAAGAGTTAAAGGAAGTATTACCACCATGGCAGATTTAATAGTCTCATGTTGTAACAGGTGAAGTCTCATGTGCCGTCTTTTCCAGGGAACCAACTCAAGCCCAGACTACCATCTAGTAGAAGGCTGTGTGGACATCAAGTATCACAGCTGACTGTGAAGGCCATTTAACATTCCTTGTTGACATATTCTCAAAGGCAGCCTTGAAGGCACAAAAGGAAACTAGGAGATCGTCACCATGCAAATAGGGAAATAGGTGACCTGATTATCTACCTTGTCAACCATTGTACAATAGAACTGTTGATGAATCTCTTAACTGCAAAATATATAAAAATTGTCCTGGTTATTCTGGATGCCATTTGAACTCTTTCTAGTTGCTAATAAATTAGGCACAACTGAAAAATTTAGTATATACTGATAGCAGACTGTGGAAGCCTGAACAAACTGAAAGTTCTTCAAAATTATGAAAACTCCATCTATAAGATTTCATGAAGTTTAACTGGACAACTATATCTTTAAAAACTATTGCGATATGAAAAAAAATGTACCTTCTTAACCAATTTGAATATACAGTTGTATAATACTGACATCATTGGGCAACAGATCTTTAGAAGTGTTTCATCTTGTAAAACAGAAAGCTATACAAATTCCCCATTTTCCCCTCCCTCCAGGCATTGGCAGCCACCATTCTACTTTCTGTTTCCATGAGTGTGACTATTTTAGATACTTCACATGAGTGAAATCATACAGAACTTTTTCTGGCTGGCTTATTTAGCATAATGCCATCAAGCTTCATCCGTGTTGTAGCATATGACAGGATTTCTTTTAAGTCTGAGTAGTAGTGTATTGTATGTATTTAACACATTTTCCACACCCATTTATCTGTTGATAGACACTTGAGTTACTTTTATCTCTTGACTATCATAAAAATACTGCAATAAACATGCATATGCAAATATCTGAGATCCTGCTTTCAATTTTTTGGCTGTATACCCAGTAATGGGCTTACTGAATCTTACAGTAATTACATTTTAAATTTCTGTGGAACCTCCATACGGTTTTCTATAGTGGCTGCACCATTTCACACTCCTACCTGCAGTGTACAAGGACTCCAGTTTTTCCACGTATTCACCAGTACTTGTTATTTTCTGTTTTTTAGACAGTGGTCATTCTGGTGGGGGTAAGTTGATAGCTCATGGTGGTTTTGTGAATCAAAACCACAATGTGATGCTGAACACCCCCTTTTGTGATGTTGAGCAGCTTTTCCTATGCTTGTTGGCTATTTGTATATCTTTTTTTTTTTAAGAGATATCTATTCAGTTCTGTGCTCATTTTTTGATCAGGTTGTTTTTTATCGAGTAGGAGTCCTTTATATGTTCCACTTTTAACCCTTTACCAGATATATGATTTAAAAATACTTTTTCTCATTCTATAGATTTGTTTGTTGTTTCTCATTCTATTTGTTCATGCATGGAAGTTTTTAAGTTTGATGTAGTCCCATTTGTCTATTTTTGCTTTTGTTGCCTGTGCTTTTTGTATCATATCCCAAGAAATTTTTGCCAAATCTAATGTCATGAAAATTTTTCCCTGTCTTACATTTAGGTCTTTAATTCATTTTGAGCTAATGGTATAAGGTGAGGGTTCAACTTCATTTTTTTGCATATGGGTATCCAGTTTTCTCAGCCCCATTTGTTGAAGATACTGTATTTTTCCAAGTGTATGATCTTGTAGAAGAGGATTTATTCCTGGGCTTTCTATGCTGTTTCATTTGTCTATGTGTTTATATTTATGCCAGTACCACACTGTTTTGGTTTCTATAGCTTTGTAATATTTTTTACTATTGGAAAGTACGAGGCCTTCAGTCTTGTTCTTTTTTCTTTTCTTTTTTTTTTGAGTTGGAGTCTCATTCTGTCGCCCAGACTGAAGTGCAGTGGCATGCTCCTGGCCACTGCTGCAGCCTCGACCTGCTGGGCTCCGGGAGCCTTCTGCCTCAGCCTTCCAAGTAGCTGGAACTACAGGCACGCGCTACCATGCCTGGCTAATTTTTTTGATTTATTGTAGAGCTGAGGTCTCGCCAAGTTGCCCAGGTGGGTCTCGAACCCGTGGGCTCAGGTAATCTGCTCACCTCAGCCTCCCAAAGCGCGGATTACAGGCTGAGCCACCGAGCCCGACTCTTTTTTTTTTTTTTTTTTCTAAGCTTGTTTTGGCTCTTCAGGATTCCTTAAGATTATATATGAATTTTATAATTTTTTTATGCTTCTGCAAAAAAATGCCATTGGAATTTGAATTAGGATTTCATTGAATCTGTAGATTGCTTTGGGAAGTATAGACACTTAAATATTATGTTTTTCAATTTATGAACACAGAGTGTCCCCATTTACTTGTGTTTCCACCCTGCAGTGTTTTGCACATTTCAGTGTGTAAGTCTTTTGCCTGCTTGGTTCAGCTTATTCCTGTTTTATTCTTTTTGATGCTTTTGTAAATGGGATTGTATTCTTAATTTCATTTTTGGATTGTTTATTGTTCGTGTATAGAAATACCACTGAATTTTGTGAGTTGATTTTGTATCTTTCACTTCACTGAATTTGTTGATTAGTTGTGGTGTTTTTGTCTGTGAAGTCCTAAGGGTGTTCTACATACAAGATTATCTAAGAATAGATAATTTTACTTGTTCCTTTCCAAATTTGAGGGCTTTTACTTCTTTTTCTTCTTGATTGCTGTGACTAAGATTTTCACTACTGTGCTGAATAGAAATGGTGACAACAGTCATATTTATCTTATTCCTTATCCTAAAGGAAATGCTTTCAGTTTTTCACCACCAAGTACTATGTTAGCTGTGAGATTTTTGTAAGTGACTGTCATTATGTTGAATAGGCTATTTCCATTTCTAGTTTATTTATTTAAATATTTTTAATGATTATGGATATATAATAATATACATACCTAGCCTCTTGAGTGTGTGAAACATGAAAGAGTGTTCAATTTGTGACTACTTTTTCTGTGTCAATTGAGATGATTGTGTGTTTTTTGTTCTCCATGCTGTTAATGTGATGTATGACATTGATTGATTTTTCAGATGTTGAACTATCCTTGCATTCTAGGAATAGGAATGAATCCCACTTGGTTGTATAGTTATTTTAATATGCTGTTTAATATTAGTTCATATTATTTTGTTGAGAATTTTTGAGATGTTATTATTATTACTTGTAGCAATGAGGGTCCTGCTGTGTTGTCCAGGGTTGTCTCAAACTCCTGTCCTCAAGTGATCATCCCGCCCCAGCCTCCCAAAAGTGCTAGGATTATAGACATGGGCCACCATGCCCAGCAGTTTGAGGATTTTTGCATAAATATTCATCAGGGGATATTGGTCTGTCATTTTTTAGTATCTTTGTCTTTAGTATCAGGTTAATGCTGCCTTCAAATAATATGCTTAGAAATAATTCCTTCTCTTTAATATTTTGGAAGAGTTTCAGGAGGGATGGTTTTAATTCTTTAGATTGGTAGAATTATTCAGTGATATCATCAGGTCCTTAGCTTTTCCTTATTGGGAGGTTTTTGATTCCTGATTCAGTCATACATACACACACACACATGCACACACACACACAAACACACACACACATGTTCAGGTTTGTTATTCATGATTTAGCCTTGATTGTATATTTCTAAGAATTTACCCATTTTTTTCTAGGGTCTCCAATTTATTGGTATATAATTATTCATGGTAATCTGTTATGATCTTTTTTATTCCTATGCCATCAGCTATAATGTCCCCTCTTTCATATGTGATTTAGTTATTCGAGTCCACTTTTTTTCTTAATGAAGCTAAGGCTTTGTCAATTTTGTTGATCTTTTAAAAAAAACTCTTAGTCTTGTTGATTTTTAAAAATTGTTTTTCTGTTCTCTTTTTCTCTTATCTCTGTTCTAGTCAGTATGACTTATTTTCTTCCCCTAACTTTTGGATTGTTACTTTCTTCCTTACTGATTTAGATGCCTTTTATTTCTTTCTCTTACCTGATTGCTCTGGCTAGGACTTCTAGTACTCTGTTGAATAGAAATGGAAAGAGTAAGCATCTTGTCCCTAATCTTAATAAGAGCTTTCAGCTTTTTCACCCATTGAGTATGATGTGAACTGTGAGTTTGTGACATGTGACCTGGTGCCTGGCTCAGCAGGTAGATCATCCTGGTGCTGAGGTCCACTAGGATAGATCTGTTGACTGAATTTGTGGAGGTGGGCCTGGTCCCTGGGCAGGCCCCTACTCTGTATCTGTGGGTGCTGGTCTGACATCTGGGTTTATGGGGGCCAACTTGGTACTGAGGTGATCCTTGAGCTTGACTTTGTGGGGTCCAACCTGGTGCTGGCATAGGTCTGGTCCCTGGGTCTATAAGAGCTTACCTATTGCTGGAGTAGGCCTGGAGCTTGAGTCTGAAGTGTTGGACCTAGTTCCTAAGTCTGTGGGAGCTGACCCATAAGATGGGTCCACATGGTTGGTCCTGTAGCTTGGCACTAAGGGGGACTGGCTCAGCAGTGGAATAAGCCTGAAGCCTGGGGGTGCAGGGCCAGCCTGGAGCCTGGGGCCATGGGTGCTGGTCTGGCAATAGGGCAAGCCTGGAGCTGGTTTTAACTGGGGCAAATATGCTACTGGGGTCTATGACAAAGTCAAGTGCTCACTTCATTCTTCTTCCCCCATGCAGGGTCTCTTTCTGTGCTGTGCTGCAGGCTTGGGGAGGGGCAATGCAAATAATGTGAAACTGTCTCTCCTGCCCTCTCAAATGTGTCCTTTCTTATTTCTGTGCTACATGCAGGTGCTGTGATCTCTCACTTGGTTTCCTTAGCTCTTGTGAGACTATCTTCCTGAATGGGGGATAGATGTTCAAATTGATGCTTCTGGCTGGATGAGGTAGTTCAAGCCTGTAATCCCAGCACTTTGGGAGGTCAAGGCAAGAGGATTTCCTGAGCTGAAGGGTTCAAGATCAGCCTGGGCAACTTGGTGAAACCTTGTCTCTACAATAAATTAAAAAATAAGCCGCACATGATAGCACACACCTATAGTTCCAGATACTTGGAAGACTGAGGTGGAAGGATCACCTGAGCCCAGCAGGTCAAGTCTGTGGTGGTCATGAGCATGCCACTGCACTCCAGCCTGGGCAACGGAGACTCCGACTCAAAAATAAAATCAATGCTTCTGTGAGGGGATGAAAGTCCTTTTCCACCATCTTGCTAACGTCACTTCTGTTTGTCTATATTCTTAACTGTTGATGGGAATGGATTGATATTAGGCATGAAAATGCAATTTTCTAACTATCAGTTGCCAGAAGATAAATGATAAAGAGCCTCAAACTTAAACACTCAGATATTTTCTTTAGAGAGACCCAATTATATTGCTTTTATAAGCTTAATAAAAATATGAAACATTTTTGAGCACATGCACTTAAAAATATTCTGTTTGCAACACCTTGAAACAGAGAAGTGAGATGGAGTGGTAAAGGGAAAATGTCAAAATGATTTAAATAAAGGAGTGGAAAGGAAAATGAAAAAGACATACATGCCCACAGAATTGAGAAGGGTTTATAAAAAAAAATAAGCTAGAGTGAGAAGGTAGAGAGGAAAAGGGTCCAGGGAGACTGAGAAAGACATTAGGAGGCCTGAGATGGAGGAGTAAACACTCAGAGAGACAGACATTGAAAGATGGTAAAGAGCTGGGCTTGGTGGCTCAGCCTGTAATCCCGCGCCTTTGGGAGGCTGAGGTGAGTGGATTGCCTGAGCCTGTGGGTTCGAGACCCACCTGGGCAACTTGGTGAGACCTCATCTCTACAATAAATCAAAATAATTAGCTGGGCGTAGTAGCACGCGCCTGTAGTTCCAGCTACTTGGAAGGCTGAGGCGGAAGGATCGCTGGAGCCCAGGAGGTCGAGGCTGCGGTGGCCGGGAGTGGCCACTGCACTCCAGTCTGGGTGACAGAGTGAGACTCCAACTCAAAAAAAAAAAAGAAAGATGGTAAAGAAGAGAGGAAGAAAGAGAAGAGGGAGAAACAGAGAGAAAAGATAGGTAAGGATGAGGTGGGTCTTCACAGACTGTAAAAGGTATATATACTCCTGCTTTCCTTGCCTTTGGGCTTCTCATGGGTTTTCCTTATTTGAGACAGGAAGCTATAGAGTCACTGTTTCCAGCTCTTCAGATTCCCTTGGCTATAAATACTTAAGAATGTTCAGTGCAATGTTAAGATTACATGGAGACCAGGATTTTCTCAGGTCTAGGCTAGGTGGTTGCACAGTATTTATTTTAAGACTGAGATGAGCTTATTCCATCCTGACCTTAGATTTGTGTTTGATCAGGCTGATCCCACATAGGTGAGGAGAAGTATACTTTTCTCCAAGTCAGGACAAAGGAGAAATACTCAGGCTAAAAATGGTTCTAAAATCTTCACATTCTATAGGAATAATAACGGGAACCTAGACAAAGGCAATCAAACGGGGTTGTTATAATCCCACTTTAAAAATAAATGACAGAGCTGTGTGTGAGATGAGGCAGGGAAGATGGTTACATTGTAACAAAAATGGCTGAAGAGGTGAAATCTAAATCTGGAGGGAAAAAAAGAAATGAACTGAAACTACTAAGTTAGAATAGAGTTTAGGAGTGAATTTTGTGATAAAATGTGGTTTGTTAGTGAGGATGCTGGTTATCTAATTGTTTACTTCAGGGGAATAAGGGACTCATGGCAATTTTAGTCATCTGCAAAGAGTAATTCTGTTTCAGTGAACCTTTAAAGTTTATATTAGAGATTGTCAGTAATTCAAACTCAAAATAATTCCAATCCAAGTAAAGAGAAGAGTCAATATCCCATTCTAGTTTTGCTTGTGTCTTAATAGTTTATCTCTTGAAGCATCTCACTTCTTTTCGAGACTTTAGGGAGTGAGGTTGCACTAGATAACTTTTATCATCACTCTAGATGTTTCCAGAGAGAGGTTTCCAATTAGATTAGAAAGAAGTGGTTTCTTCCACATGACTTTGGTCTCCATGGAGAGAGATTTTGACAGGACAGTGGAGTCTTCTTGGACGCCTGGACTGCCTTGGTTCTTTCCCAACTGCTGAGTTGAGTTGGTGTTGCTTTACACTCACCAGAACTCTGCTGACAAGGGGTGTGACATCGGTAACAGTGAACTGGTGTTTGAGAGCTTTACCTGGCAATTTTCTTTTCCCAGTTTTTTTATTTTCTTGAAAATAAGTCAATACATTAAAGCTTCCTTTTGTTCTTGCTGAGAGAAAGAAGGTACTTATAAAATTTTGTTTGTGTGGAGCCACAGACTCTGGAAGCAAGCAAGACCTGTAAATCTCACTTCCCTTTTCAGCTCAAGTCCCATTCTAGTGGATGCTTCCTGCCCCATCCCAGCTGTGAAAGACAACTCTGCCATACTGGTTATTGGGATGTGATAAAGTGCTTTACGTAGTTAATGAGACAGGCATTATCACATATAGTAGTTTATAATAGACATTATTATCAGGCCTTCGCCAAACTGTGGCATGACTTCACTAAAACAAATTGAAGCAGAACGCTTGCATGGCTATTCAAGTGTTTTGTGTGTTTTTGTTTTTAATAGGAGTCTCACTCTTGTTGTCCAGGCTGGCGTGCAGTGGCACACTCATGGCCACCACAGCCTCGACCTGCTGGGCTCAGGCAGTCCTTCTTCCTCAGCCTTCCAAGTAGCTGGAACTACAGGCACATGCAACCATGCTGGCGTAATTTTTTGATTTATTGTAGAGATGAGGTCTCGCCAAGTTGCCCAGGCTGGTCTCGACCCTGTGGGCTCAGGCAGTCCTCTGACCTTGGCCTACCAAAGTGCTGGGATTATAGGCATGAGCCACCGCACCCAGCCTTCAAGTGTATTTTTAAGCTGCTGGCTGAGTAGGGCATTTATAAACTACATTCTGTCTTGTTTTATTTAGTGTAGTACACTTGTTATATTGGAAAGACAACTGAAGTGCAAGGAATTCAGCTTTATGTTCAGAAATAGGATTATGGATGCTCAAACCTGATAGCTGGTACCTGATTAAATGCTTATGGAGTAAGGTATGTGACATTGTATAGCTCTGCTTATCACTGTCAAAAAGACTCCTGGCTTATATCTTCCCCAACCTGCCTTGCCATACACCTCATTTGGCATATATATTTCTTCCTAGCACAGATAATTTACATTACTCACTTACATGAAGACTATCCTAAAACACTGCTTATACTTCTTATAGATCAAAACATTTCTTCCTTGTAATCCTCAACATATTTTGTATTTACAAATACATCATCTTTTTTTTAAAAGCAGAATTTATTGAGAAGATAGAAAATCTTCCACTGTGGGAGGGGACCCCACCCCATCATCTCTTTTTAACAGGGATTTAAGGATGACTTATGGATATACATTATAATTCCCAGCCCTTTGTTTTGTTCTTAGCCATGGAACATTTCTTTTCTTTCTTTTTTTTTTCTTTTTTAAAGATGTGGAGTACAATTCAGGATTAGGTGTACAAGTCATCGTACAGGTAAAATTTGGGCCTCCCTTTGGTCCTCACTTCACCCAGTTTGAGATCAGATACTGATGTTGTGCCTCCCGTCCCATGGCAGTTTCCGATTACTGCCAATCCCTTTCTTATAGTAGTATGGTAAATGTTCAGGGTCCACTTATGAGTGAGAACATGTGGGTACTCATTTCTTTTTTTCTGTGGTAAATCACTGACTCTAACACCAAGGTATATTTCCTATTCTTCATTGTGTCTTCTTGCTTTTAAATGATTGTCTAAATAATTTTACTTTGTGCCAAACCAGTCGCCAAACCAAGTTATTAAAATGTAATTTATGTACTAGCAAATTAATTGGTACCTTAGAATCAATTGCAATCTGTTCATATCATCAGATGTTAGAACAGTAATACTTCCACATTTATAGATTTAGCTACATTCTATTTTCCTCTCTGTTTAAATGTGAATGTTTACCCCTACAACACTAACTAGAAGAAAAGTAGAAGAAATGAAAAAAATACTCAAATTCATTCTAGTGACATAAATGTACAGAAAAGTGTCCAATTTCATCAAGTTCAATAAAATTACATTTTCTTAAATAATTGAAACTTTGAAAATCATAATATGTATTATTTTTGGTAATGGGGACCATTTTGTAAAATAATTAAATTTTTAAGTGGCAGAACAGTGTTTTATTTTTTTTTTTAATGGTTTAAATGGTTTTTTTAGGTCTATGAAAGACCTTAGAGACAATCTAATCTAGACCCTTCTTCTTGTTTTATTTTTTTATACATATTTTTTATTTTAAAATTGTGGGGTACAGTTAGGGGTTAGGTATACAAATATGCATTGTGCAGGTACCCTTGTTGAAGTGTGCCCCCCCATCCCCAGGCAGATATTGACTACCGTTAATCCCACCTCCCTTCCCTTCCTTGCCCCCCCCCATAGTTTCCCACCACTGTCAATTCTTTTCTTATAGTATTATGATAGTTGTTCAAGGTTCACTTATGAGTGAGAACACGTGATACTCAGATCTTTGTTTCTGTGAGAGATCACTCAGTATTATAAACTCTAATTCCATCCAGGTTGCTGCAAAATTCATGATTTTGTTCTTTTTTATGGCTGTGTAATATTCCATTGTTTATATGGACCACTTCATTTTAAAGATTGAAAACTGGTTAGGTGTGGTGACTCACACATGTTATCTCAGAACTTTGAAAAGTGGAAGCAGGAGGATTGCTTGAGGTCAGGAGTTTGAGACCCATCTAGGTAATATAGCAAGACCTTGTCTCTACAAAAAAATTTAAAAATCAGCTGGATGAGGTGGTACATGCCTGTAGTCCCAACTACTCAGGAGGCTGAGGTGGAAGGATCACCTGAGCCCAGGAGGTCTAGGCTGTGGTAAACTATGATCATGCTTACTGTTCTCTAGTCTGGGTGACAGAGTGAGACTTTGACTTGAAAGAAAGAAAGAGAGAGAGAGAGAGAAAGAGAATGAAAACCAAGTAGTCTTAAATTTATATCTTTTCCTATGGATATTTTGGAAACTGGAGCATTTGTAGTTGAGTAAGGCATCATTGATTTAGTTCCCTTTCTTGGTGAAACTTCATCATCACAAGTATCATCACTATTCCCCCACTACCACAACCACCACCACCATTATCACCATCATCAATTCTAGAGTGCCCAGCTCCTGGAGGTTCATAATCCAATGGTATGGACCTAACATCCTCAAAGAAGCATGAAAGAAAATAAGCATGCTTCACCAGTTTTATGTATATATGACCTGAATCCTTGGAGCCAATGGTCCCATTGCAATTTTAAGTGTGGAAAGATCAGAACCGAGGCCTTGATGTTTATATAAGCAGGACTGATTAAACTAATGATTAACATCCATCATATATTTTTTGTCTAATTTGAGGTTAAGCAGCATCCCAACAGCTTTTTCAGATCAGCCACCACCTCCTTGTTCCTCAGACTGTAGATGAGAGGGTTCAGCATGGGAATGAGGATGGCACCAAGCATAAAGAGAACCTGGTCCAGCTTGGGACTGTGGTAAGAACTAGACCTCACGTAGACCAGCACGGCTGGACCAAAGTAGAGGCTCACCACAGTCAGGTGGGAGGAACAGGTAGCCAGGGCTTTGTTCCTGCCTTCAGGAGAGTTCATGCAGAGGACAGCAAGAAAGATGAGGGCATAAGAGGTCAGGATGAAGGATAAGGGAATGAGGAGCACCACAATGCTTGTCCCCACCACAGCCTTCTCATAGGCAGAGATGTCCTCACAGGCCAACTTTAGAATGGCCATGATCTCACAGAGGAAATGGAAAATCTCTTTGGAACCACAGATGAGAAAATGCATGGCATAGGCTGTATTTGCAAGTGATGTAAGGGTGCCCCCAGCCCAGGATGTGGCAGCCATCTGTAGACAGACCCTCTGGCTCATGATGAGGGCATATCTCAGGGGCTACAGATGGCCACATACTGGTCATAGGACATGAGGGTGATGAGGATGCACTCAGCAATTCCTAGAATCAGAAAGAAGATCTGAGTCCCACAGGCCATCCGTGAGAAGAAGTTGGCTGTCATCTTGGGAAAAGTGCTAGAGATTAATGTCAGGTCCATGAGAGCCAACTGACTGAGCAGGAAGTACATGGGCATATGGAGGTGAGAATCCACCCAGATCAGAAGAATAAGGATAGAGTTTGCAGTGATAGCAACAGTGTAGATCAGGAGAATGACAGAGATAAGGAAGTTGATATGTTTCATACCAGGAAAGAGACCCAAGAGGATAAAATCCATATTCAAAGACTCATTCCTTTTATCCATATCTCTGCCTTAATAGTTGGAAATAATCAACCCTGGGGGGAAAAGCAAGAGTTGGAGAAAACATGATTTATTGGATTCTGTTTCCCAAGCTTTTTCCTTTCTTATACTTGGTCAGCATCAGCAGGCTGTGAAACTTCTGCAAATGACAGCATTTTAGCTAATTTCATGGCTAAGGAAGACATTTTATGTCCTTGCCCATCCTCTGTACTCTCAGAATAAATTATTGCCAGACAGGTCAGATAACATCCAGCCTGCATGTAATAGCAGTAATCCAAAATTAATAATACCACTTTCTCTTCTTCCTACCTCATTGCTCAGAAACCTCTCTTTCCTCAATGCCATCTCACTGTTCTGCCTGAAAATTTGAAAAGTTTATTACATTTGCTCCATTCTCACAGCCACATATTTTTCCATCCTAATATATGCCAGACACTGTACTAGGTAGGTCTTTGGGAGTATTGTCTCTTATGCCAAAGTCCATTAACTTCATTGAAGAAGGTGACCAGTGAAGTATTGTCTCTTATGCCAAAGTCCATTAACTTCATTGAAGAAGGTGACTAGTGAAGTGTTCATATGGAAAACATGAAGGATGTTATAATGGGAGAATATAGATGATACATGGTACAATAGAGATGCAGAGTATTCAGTTGTTAGCAGCTAGAAGAAGTGAATGATGACAAAAGTCTAACCTCACACAGCTTTTTTTTTTTAAATCAAATCACCGAATTTGAGACTTAGCATCATGGAATTGTAGGCTTTTACAGAGGAAGGATGACTAAGAGGTCGCCTCTCCCGGAGAGGTTAAGTGGTTTGTCCAAAGTCACATCACTACCCAGTGTTGAAGAGGAATGACTAAATATCATGTCCAAACAACTTTTCCAATTACAGCCCACTTCCAGTTCCTCATTAAATATATTCATAGTAGCTATGTTTTTATTAAACATAACCTCGTATTGTTCTTTGCTTTATTTGTTAAGGGATGCCTGTTCCTATCATGGATATCTCCCAGATTTCAGTGGCTTAAGATAAGTGTATTTTTCATCAGATAATGTCCAAATAGACATCATCAGGTGCGTGGCTCTCCTCTGAGTGACATTTTGGGGACCCAGGTTCCTACCATCTTATTGCTCACCATCTCCAACACTGACTTTTAAGGTTATTGTGTTCATCTGCATCAAACAGGCTGCAGGCAGATGTGGGAGTGTTAACAGGCCAAGCCTGAAAGTGTTGTGTGGGCCAGCCCCTAATATTCAGACCTAGTCACTTGACCACATTTCCCTGCAGCTAGCATATCTTGGTGCACGTGAAGAAGAGGAAATGGATTGGGTAAACAGCTGCCAGTACCAGTCACATCTACTAAGTCAATTTGTGTCTACATAAGGCCTATGAGCTGATTCATGATAGAGATACAGTTTTGCATTCCTTTACCACTTTACCTGACTGTAATGATGGTCCTATCAGTACTTGAATTGAACATGTGTTTCCAGACACTCAGGAGAGCAGCTACTTCCTCCCCTCCTGTGGACCTGATTCTTAATCCTTTCAAAATAGTATTGATATTGCTATGAAGCAATAGTTTTCTATTGCTGCATTATAATTATCCCAAGATTTAACAGCTGAAAATAACACACATTTACTACCTCACTGTTTCTTTCCATCAGGAATCTGAGTTCATTTTAGCAGGGTTTCTCTGTCTGAAGATCTCTGACACAACTGTAATCTAAGTGCCGGCTGGTGCTGCAGCTTCATCTGAATGCTCAACTGGGGGAGGATCTACTTCCAAGCTTGCTCAGCTGTTGTTGACAGGGTTCAGTCTAGCCCTCGTGGACTGTTGGCCTGAGAGCTTCAATTTCTTGCTAGTTGATGACTTGTGGGGGTCTCCCTTCTTTGGTTTTCCACAGGGCAGGTAACAGCACAAAAACTGGCTTCCTCCAAGAAAGAAGAAAGGAGAGGAAGAAAAAGAGCAGGATTTTTATCATCTAGAACATACGCAAAGGAGAAAAAGAGCAGGATGGAAGCCACAGTCTTTTGGTAACCGGATACCAGAAGTGATGAGTGATAAGATGCAGCCTTTGTTCTGGGGACAAGATTACACAAGGGCATGCATACCAACAAACAAGGATCACTGAGGTCCTTTGAAGCTCCGTAGCTCGAAGATTCTCCAAGCTCATTGTATTTTTGTAGTATCCTTGAAATTTAGACTTAGAAGGCACCTTTGAAAAATCCACTTCACTCTTACCCTAGTCATTTTTATCTATCTGTTATTATAATAAAAATTACAGTTTCAAAAAATTAAATGATTAGTCCCAGATCACCCAGTTAGTTAACAGTGAAGGAATTATAGCTCAGGCCGACTATTATCTTGACTTTCTTAATTACTTGCTGGGCTTTACTATAAATTATTTCTTATTTTCAACTTATTTGTATTATTTTACTTTTAGATCACTTAGGGAACAAACACAGATACTACAAATTAGTGTAAAAGTATTCACTTTAATAAATAAATACTGTGAGAGAATGTTTAGAAAGTCATGAATATAACTAATTTTTACCTTTTAAATTATTTGTTATGGTTTGTATGTGGATTTTTATCGTCTAGAACATACACAAAATATTAATGTATTTCAATTTTATGTATTTATAATGTCATTTATACATAAAACTGGCAAAAGTCTACCCATTGAAAATATACAATTATCCCTTAATCCTTAAATGAAGATCTGTAAATATACATGTTGTCAGTGTGTTTTGGGGTATGTCCATGTCTTTGCAGATCAAGTGTGGTGATAACCATTCTGCCTATAATTGTCAGGCAAATGAATCATTGCAGTTGATCTGCAAGGTGATATGACTAGCTGAATTAGCTTAGAAGAATCAGTCATGGCAGTTGCAATTTTGCTACTTGAATTAAACCAGAATTTTTAGGTGTACTGGCCTAGATCTCTGCCTGCTCTGCAACTTTCCTTTTTCTGGGTCTGAACCCTTGTATTGTATGGATTCAGACCTTTCTATCCCAAAGCTCACAGCCCTGAACAAAGAGGTGAACAGGCTCATTCCTCCGAGTGCCAGTATGCTCACTCTTAGCACTTTCCAGTAAGTTTATATGCCAGTACACTCCCTGGATGGCGATGTGACAGGAGATCTTCATCCTGAGACCCATCCTATTTTCAACATTGCCTTGTTTCATCTGGAAGGGCCCGGTGCCCTCTTACTCTGATACCCTTTTCCTGATTAAACCCCTCTCTGTGAGAGATCTGCTAAGTGAATGTCCTATGATTTCACAGGCCACCTCCTATGAGGAGTCACTGAGCTCCTCAGGAAAAAAAGCCCAGAGTCAAAGACATGGACTCTTGAAGGAGTCATCACTGGCTTCAGGAAGCCAACTGGGAAAAAGTAGTAGGGAGTCATCCCTGGCACCCCTCCAAGCATGCAGCAGAATCATGCATCCCTCCTTCACCCTGTCTCTCTTTTCTCACCTGTTTATTATCTTTCATCCACACATTTACTGTGTCATTTAAAGTTCATGTGCCATTTAAAGTTACATGTTTAGTCTCCAAAGAGCCTCTCAATGATTCCTTCCTCTCATTTAAAATTTTACTCTTCCACTCACTGTTCCTCTGTGCTTCACTTTCTTCATTAGCCACCAATTCTGGTTTCTTTAATTCCTTACAAGATCCCGTAAGGAGACTGGGGAAATGTATCCCATTATGCAGTCTTCCCTTTTACCTTCCCTTTCAGTGGAGAACAAATTCTAATTTCTCTGATGTTGCCAGAAGAGGAAAATATATTTGGATGGAAAATACATTTGTATAGAACAAGCAGATGAGTTTTTTTCTTTTTTTATTTTTCTTTTTTCTTGTTTGAGACAGGGTCTCATTCTTTCACCCAGGCTGGAGCACAGTGTCACAATCTTAGCTCACCACAGCCTCCACCTCCTGGGCTCTAGTGATCTTCCCTTGCTAGACTCCCAGTAGCTGGGACTACAGACACACACTACCATGCCTGGGTGTTTTTTTTGGTATTTTTTTGTAGGGATGTGGTCTCACTATGTTGCCCAGAGTAGTCTTGAACTCCTTTCCATCTACTCAGTCTTCTTCCCACTGGCTACTGTGAATCTCCTCTCAAGGGGTAATGGGTCTATTTTTAGACAGTCATAACTTGTGGTCTCAGTCCATTGATTGGATTCTCAGAAAAGCTAATTAGCTTCACTTTGATCACTCCTTTCATTCACTCATTCTACCCACATTGCAATACCTCTATCTTGCTCATTTATCATGATCTCCTATACAACAGGCTGCACCTTTAAGACAACTACCAATAAAAAGTAATCATTTTTTACATCTTTCAGATGTTTCTAAACAGTTGGTGGATGTGGGAGAAGGTGGGAAGGCATGTGTGCATGAACAAGGAAGCACGATGGAGAGTGCTGGAACAAAGTCACAGAGCTGATCTTAGGAAAAGAGCATGTAAGAGAGTGAAGGAAATTTTCATTTCCTAAATTTTAAAAAAGGCAGTATACTGCATGCTTGTGCTTGTGCACTCTTTCTCTCTCTCTCCCACCCCCATCAGATTTTCTTAAAAACCTTCTTTTTTTTTTTGAGTTGGAGTCTCACTCTGTCGCTCAGGCTGGAGTGCAGTGGCATGCTCATGGCCACCCAGCGTCCACCTGCTGGGCTCCAGCGATCCTTCCACCTCAGCCTTCCAAGTAGCTGGAACCACAGGCATGTGCTACCATGCCCGGCTAATTTTTTGGTTTATTATAGAGATGAGGTCTCGCCAAGTTAAAAAAGCTTCTTAACCCTCTTCTTATATTCTTGAGAATGAGAATTTGTTGTCACAGAATATTTGCTTAAGAATCCACAATTGATAAAGATGTAATGGCCTATGGCTTTTGGCCTTAGAGGATAACCTCTCATTGATATGGCACTATGTTTTATTGTCTGGTGGAGAGTAACCCCCAATGGTGTGTGGTTTTATTACTCTGTAGAAAGTAACTAGCCATACATAAAACTTAGCAATTGTAATCATATCCTGGTCCTGTTTTTCCAATTGGCCACATAAATGCCTGTTCTTCAAATGTTTTCGAACTAACTACCTAGTTTGGTAATTAGTAAAGGAAAATAAAACTTTAAACATGCCAACAGAAAACTCTTAAGACTGTTTTTACAAAAAAAGTTCCTTTTCATCCTAAGTTATAAAGTTCTTTTGGATAAGCAACCTGGAACACAAATAGGAAGCTAGGAGGAAAAGAGAAAACCTTGTCTAAATTTGGGGGAAAGTTGATTCAAAAATTCCTTCTCCCCATTGCAGCTCAACTGATTAGGTTTAGTGCTGTTTTATGGACCACTGTGCTTAGTGGATGCAGGACATGGGGGCAGGTGTTCTCTTTCTGGCCAGCTTCTTTTCACAAAGCTGTTAACAAGCCTGAGTTGAGGCTTGTGAGGAAAGAGTTCATATAGCAGCTCTGGTTTGCTAAATCCTTGCTCAACTCAGGGTACGCCTGAAGCTGACTCTGTCCTGTGGCCCTGGTCAGAAAACTAATCACTGGCATGTTTACATGATTGCTGATGAATGATGCTCTTTTGCTCACCTAGTGTACTAGGGCAAGGTGTAACAGACTGACAGCATAGTTGGAAGTAAACATGAAGACTTATGGGGGTACCCCTGGTCCCTGTTTGAGGTTCACACCACAGCTGGTCATGCAGTACACATGTGCCAGGGATGTACCTACATGACTAGCTCTTCTTTGAAACTCTCGACTTCATGACTCTTCTTGACTTCCTTGGATGGAAGAATCTCACAAGTGCCTCATCTCTGCAGTTTGCAGCTGGAGGGAAAGCAGCTCCATGTGACCCTCACCAAGGGAGCATTTGGGAAATTCTGCCAGACCTCTCTGCACTCTGCAAATGCCTGTCTTCTTTCTGCTGGTCCTATTTGGTATTCTTTGCTGTAATAAACTTTAGCAGTCTGTAGAAGCTGTTATTAAGTTGTATGAGTTCTTCTAGGAAATAACTGAACCAGAGAACCAGGAAAACAAATGGTGTGATTTCCAGTCCAAGTCCCAAGGCCTGAGAAACAAGAGAGCTCATAGTGTAAGTTCTAGTCTGAGGGCAGGACTTAATATTCCAGCTCAGTTAGTCAGACAAGAGTGGGAACCATGAGAATTTCAGTGGTAATGGAACTGCTTCTTTGGCATTAGGGGACCTTCAGGGTGGCCTTTGGCCTCATGGAAACTAACTTCTTGTTCTTCATCTTCTCCTCTTCTTTTTGACTAGTATGTTCAGACTTGGCCATCCTACAATCAAAGGAAAGACCCAGGTTTAGAAGAACAAAGGAGAACAAGAACTGGATGTGTGGTCTTCCTTGTTTTGGGGCCCTACACCTTCCAAGAAAAAGTGGTCTCCATAGATTCAGTTGACTTCAATTTTTTTTTTTTTAATTTAGTTGGAGTCTCACTTGGTTGCCCAGGCTGGAGTGCAATGGCACGCTCACGTCAATTACAGCCTCGACCTGCTGGGCTCAGGGGATCCTTCCACCTCAGCCTTCCAGATAGCTGGAACTACAGGCGTGCACCACCATGCCTGGCTAATTTTTTGGTTTATCGTAGAGATGAGGTCTCGTCAAGTTGCCCAGGCTGATCTTGAACCCCTGGGCTCAGTCAATCTTCTCACCTCTGCTTCTCAAAGTACTGGGATTACAGACGTGAGCCACTATGCCCAGCTTGACTTCAATTTAAAAAATTCTTTTGTTCTTCATCCATTTCTTTCTTATTTTAATACTTTATTATATATTTTTGAATACATACTGTAAGCCTATGACGCAAAAGAGTATATATGTTTCCCTCTATCCTCCCCATACTTATAAGCAACAAGTTACTATCCTGGAAGGCACAAATGTTGCCAGTATTTGATGTGTCTTGCCAAATGTGAGCTACCATACCTTTCTTACACAAAGCTAGCATATTATATACACTAGACTATTCTATCCCTTGGTGTTTTATTTTATGATTTTTTTTCTCCCTAAGCAGTATATCTTGGAAAATTTTTCTATATCCAATCATAAAGAATTGCCTCATTATTTAAAAAAAATTAGCAATAACGTATTTCATGGTAAAGATGTTCCATCATTTGTGTAACCACCTCCTTATTGTTGTTTCTAATATTTTGCTACGTTATTTTGCTTTTTGAAAAAATTATTATTCTTTTGATTGACAGATCATAAGTATATATACTCATGGAGTGTAACATGCTGGGCATGAGACACATGTGACTCCACAAGAGCTGCATTAAGACCCTCTGCCACATATCCTCCAGTAGAACTCTACTCTGTTTTGTTTCATGAGCAGGGGCTTCCTCAGTCAGTGTCTACAAGGAACAACAGGGTTGGCCATTTCAGTACCATCACTCACAGACAACATAAAACAGCTCTTCACTGATCAACTGACCTTTAATTTTATTTAAATTAATTGGTGATTCCCTGACTCTAACTCAAATCTGGATAGTGGGAACTCTATAATAAGGCCCAACCACTGAGGAGCTTGCAGAGTGGAGCCTTGAGGAACTTGAACATCACAACACTGAGTATGAGAGAACCAGGATAACCAGTGAAGTTCCCCAAAGGAAAAACAAGAGAAGCACATCACTGATGTGATGTTTAAACATCTTGCAGAGGAGCTACAAGAAAGAGATAACAAACATGTTGTCACACATACACGCAATTTTTTATACATCAAAATGCTATTTTTATATTTCCAATAAAGTCAAATGACTAGTTTGGCAATGTATTGAATTCTCTCTCAATGAAAGGACAGTCTTACAAACTATGTTGAGTTCTTGCCATTCTCTAGAAATGAAGTTTTCCCTGGGCCAACTCTCTCTCCCAGACACATCCCCTCATGTCTGGGTTGGCCAAGATTACCTGAGTTCTGGCTTAGAGTCATGCAGCATGGAAACTGATGTCATACGCATGAATGTCAATGAGAGCATGTTCCTACTGGAATCCAAAGCTCTAAGTAGTGCTCAGAATTACCAGTATTTTGCCATTCCCTGAGTTTAGCCTAGTTCTGTGCTATGTTGGGTACATCAAATCTTAAGAGCATACATGGCTAAGGGTACGGCTGGAAGTATGGTCAGAGAGCTGGGAGAATGTTTAGGAGGTGAGACCCTGGTGAAAGGGAAATCCTAAGAAAAGTTTTGGCTCATAGGAATTGCCTTGCAAGTGATTGTCACACAAAATAAAATAACGTTTGTTTGATGAAGAGCTATTCATCATTAGCAGCCCAGTCACTTAATATTGAATTGAATAAAAAATATTTATCAAGCACTTACCAAGTCCAAGGAACTTAACTGGGTTTCTCTATTAAAATATTAATAAAGTATTTTGGAGGAACACATACATGCAATTATTATACATCCCTGGACTGCATGTTGGAGAGGTTGAGAATGAGCCCACCGCTCCGCAGGAATCTACAACTGGGCTTTCCTATGAGCAGCTGAGAGGAATAATTACAGACCCTGCCACAAGAGGGCGATTACTGCCCAGACATTTTTTAAAGTCTTTTTTTCTTTTTTGTTCTTTTTTTGTTTGGATTTAGTGTGTGTGAATATATGTGTGAGGTCTCGATTTGCATTCCTCCCTTTTTTATTCTTCTTTTGTTTTAGTTTAGTATGTGTGTAAGTGTTTGTGAGAGTTCAATTTGCATTCCCCCCTTTTTTCCTTCCTTTTTTTGTTGTGCATATGTGTGTTTGTGTATGTGTGTGTGTTCGATTTTCCTGTTTATTGGGGGTTTTTTAGTTTTATTTTTGTCTTTTTTTTGTTCTTTTTGCTTTTATTTTTCTGTGATTTAATTTTTAAATTTTTATTATTTCTGTTTGTTCTATTTCATTCTACTTTTCTCTGTTCTCCTCATTACTGTTACTTTATCTTGGACTCAGAGGGTACACACACATATCCACTGCATCATCATATAGAGTGGTGATGCAAAGTGGGGCTCAAGGGTCTCATACCCCAGTCAATGAACACTGTAACTTGTAAGTAGCTCTTGAATCTTAGCTCCCCACCCTCCACTTTACTCAACTCTCAAAACTACAAGAAACAGCAAAGCTTCCCACACTCAGCCCTGTTTCAAAATAGAGCAAATTTAGAGGCTCTGATCTGGGCAGAATAGAGGGCTAAGCAAACAATAGAAGTGAAAGCCCCACAAACTACCACTAAATAACAGAATTAAAGATTTTTAAAAAAGAGATTTGTCACAAATGAGGAAAAATCAACACAAGAACACAAGTAATTCCCAGTGTATCAAAGAGGCAACACCCAAAAAATAAAACCTCAGAGCCCAATGGAAATCACTAATGATTGACCACAGAATACAACAAGGATTAGGGAATGGGTGGAAAGATTGAATAAGACTCAATATAGAGAAGATGCAACACTGAATGAGAATTTTTTGGCCATAAAAACTTCATCCAGGAAATAAATAACCAGATTGCAAGCATGGAAAGTAGAATTGACCAAGCAGAAGAAAGAATCTCAGAGCTTGAAGACTAAAACATGTAATTAACCCAATCTGTTAAAAACATAGAAAGAAAACAGAGAAAGAAAGAACAAAGTCTCCAAGAGATGTGTGATTATATCAAGAGGTCAAACTAAAACCTGATCAGTATCCCAGAAGAAAAAAGAGAAACAAAGAACACCTTGAAGCAAGTATTCCAGGAAGTTATCCAAGAAAACTCTCCATCTCACAAGGAATGTGACCATCAAAATACAAGAAGTTCAGAAAACCCTTAAAAGACATTTAAAAAAGGAGACCAACACAGAGTAGGTATAAAACAAAAAATCCTAAAAACATTGAGAGAGAGGTCAGACTATCTACCAAAGACAAATCAGAATAGCAGCAGACTTATTGGCAGAAACACTACAAGCTAAAAGGGACTGGGAGTCAATGTTCAAAATCCTCAAAGACAAACAATTTTAACCAAGAATTTCTTACCCACCCAAGCTTGGCTTCATTAGTGAAGAAGAATTAAAATCCTTCTCAGACATCTCATCCCTAAAACATTATTCTACTTCCAGACCAGTTTTACAGAAGATGCTCAAGAATGTATTAAGACAGAAGAAAAAAAAAAGAAAGAAAGAACCATGCACTTCCCAAGAATGCAAGAAAACATAGAATTAATGCAACACAACTTGAGCCTGCAAAATTGAAAACACATACATATATAAACCCAAAAGTTAAAAGAAAACAAAACAACCTTAAAGGAGCCTCATGACAAGGATAAGCTATCACATTTCAATAAACAAGCTGTAGGTCAATGGACTTAATGCACCACTAAAAATACATAGCATAGCAAATTGGATTAAAAATACATGACCTAACAATATGCTGCTTCCATGTAACACATCTCACTACAAAGGACACCAACAGATTCAAAGTTAGAGGATGGAAAACAAATATTCAGGTGAATGGAAAACAAAAGAAAGCAGGAGTCATGATCTTAATATCAGACAAAACAACCTCCAAGCTATCAAAAATTTTAAAAGATTCAGAAGGACAGTACATAATGATAAAAGGTTCAACCCATCAGCAAGATATATCTATCCTAAACATATATGCACCCAACACAGGAGCACTAATAAAGCAACAAGTAAGTAAACTAAAAAAATGGACTCTGACACTATCATAGCTCAGTAAATACCCCAGTAACAACTCTATATAGATCATCAAGGAAAAAAATCAACAAGGAGATCCAGAACCTCATCTTGACACTTAACCAAGTGGACTTAATAGATATCTACAGAACACTCCACCCAACATCACAGAATATACATTCTACTCATCACCACATGGAATGTACTTCAAGATCAACTACATCCTTGGCCATAAATCAAGCATAAACAAATTTCATAAAATTTAAATACTGCCATGCACCTTATCAGACCACGGTAGAATAAATATCACCAACAATATTTACCCAAAACACACAAAGACATGAACACTAAAACAACATGATGCTGAACATCTTCTGGGTCAACAGAGAATTCAAAACAGAAATTAAAAGATTTCTGGAAACAAATGAAAACAAAAACACATGTTACCAAAACCTCTGGGATACCATGAAATTAGTACTGAGAGGAGAATTTATAACTCTATACACACATCAAGAAAATAGAAACATTGCAAGTTAACAGCCTAATGAATCACCTAATGGAGCTGGAAAGGTAAGACCACCAAAACCCTAACTTCAGCAGAAAAATCCAGATTGCCAAGGTAAGAGATGAAATGCACTGCATAGAAGATAAAAATATCATAGAAAAAAATCAACAAAACAAAAAGCTGGTTCTTTGAAAGGATAAACAAGATTGATGGACCCCTAACCAGATTGACCAAGAAAAAGAGACAAAAAGCCCAAATAAACACAATCGTAATGCAAAAGATCAAGTCACAACTGATCCCAAATAAATACAAGTGATTATCATAGATTACTATGCACATCTGTATGGAAACAAACTCAAAAACCTAAATGAAATGGAAGACTTTCTGACATCATACAACTTCCCAAGGTTGAAACAAGAAGACATTGAGCCTTAAATAGACCGACAACAATCAAAGAAATTGACTCTGTTATAAGAAAACTACCCATAAGAAAAAAAGCCCTGGACCAGATGGCTTTCCAGCAGAATTCCAGAAAACATGTAAGGAGGATCTGATACCAATCCCACTGAAAGTATTCCAGGCAATAGAGAAAGCCAGAACTCTCCCCAAATCATTTTATGAAGCTACCATCACACTGATACACACATTGGGTAGAGATCCAACAAAGAAAAATAACTATAGGTCAATATCTCTGATGAACATAGATGAAATAATTCTCAACAAGATACTAGCAAATTGGATCCAACAACAGATGTCAAAAATTATCCACCATGACCTAGTAGGCTTTTTCCCCAGAATGCAGGGTTGGTTTAAAATCCACAAGCCCACAAATGCAATTAAATACATCAACAGATGTAAAAATAAGAACCACATGATTATATCATTAGATGCATAAAAGATTTTGACAAAATCCAGCATCCCTTCTTGAACACTTAGGTATAGAGGGATCATACCTCAAAATAGTAAAAGCCATCTACAATAAACCCACAGCTAACATATTACTAAATGGACGGAAATTGGAAGCATTTCCTCTGGAACCCAGAATAGGACAAGGCTTCCCACTCTCACCCTTCCTGTTCAACGTAGTGTTATAAGTCCTAGCTAGAGCAATCAGACAAAAGAAGGAAATCAGGGGTATCCAGATAGGAAGTTAAGCTAACCCTCTTTGCTGACAATATAATCCTATGCCTTAAAAACCCCAAATAATCTATCAAAAAACCTCCTTGCATTGATAAAGGACTTTGGCAAACTCTCAGGGTACATAATAAATGTGCAAAATTGTGCACCAGCAACAAATAGGCAGAGAACCAAATAAAAAGCACAATTTCATTCACAATAGCCACACACACAAAAATGAAATATGACATCATCCTAACCAGAGACATGAAAGACCTTTGCAACAGAAACTACAAAATAGTACTCAAAGAAATCAAATAAGACACAAACAAATGGAAAAATATTATATGCCCATGGATTGGAAGATTCAATATTGTTAAGATGTCCATCCTATCCAAGGTAATCTACAGATTCAACACAATACCCATTAAATTTCCAGTAGTATTCTTCTCAGACTTGGAAACAACAATACAGGAATTCATGTGGAAGCATATATGACCACTAATAACCAAAACAATCTTCAGCAAAAGAAACAAAGTGGGAAAGATCACACTTCTGGACTTTAAACTTTATTCTAAGGTTATAATAATCAAAACAACCTGGTATGGTACAAGAACAGGCATATAGACCAAAGGAACAGGATAGAGATTCCAGAAGCAAAAGCCTCAATTTCTCAACCAACCCTTGTTCAAGAAAGCCTCCACCAACAACCACCGGGGAGAGGAGAACCTATTCAGTAAATGGTGCTGGGAAAACTGGCTGTCTACATGCAGAAGAATGAAACAAGATCCCTACCTATCACTGCACACAAAAATCAACTCTAAATGGATCACAGACCTAAATGTAAAACTTCAAACTATAAACTATAAGGACCCTAGACAATGCAGGAGACACCGTTACAGAAATTGAAATAGGCAACCAATTCCTGATAAAAATTCTAAAAGTCCACGTCATAAAAGACAAGGTACAAGTGGAACCTCATCAAACTGAAAAGCTTCTACAAATCAAAAGAAGCCATCAAGAGAGTGGGGAGGCAGCCCACAGAATGGGAAAAAATATTTGCTAGCTGTATATCTGACAAAGGCCTACCATCCAGGATCTACATGGAACTCAAACAAGCCAAAAGGAAAAACAAACAAACCAAAAAAAGCCCCATTTAAAAGTGGGCAACAGACTGGGAAAAAATATTTGCCAACTCTATGTCTGACAAAGGCCTAACATCAAGGATTCACAAGGAACTCAAACGTGCCAAAAAGAAAAAAAACAAACAGCCCCATTACTAAGTGGGCAAAAGATATGAACAGACACTTCTCAAAAGAAGACATACAAGCAGCCAACAGATACATGAAAAAATGCTCAGCCTCACTAGTCATCAAAGAAATGCAAATTAAAACCACACTGAGATACCACCCAACTCCAGTCAGGATGGCCATCACCAATAACTCAAAAAACAGATATTGGAGAGGATGCAGTGAAAAGGAAACACTTCTACACTGTTGGTGGGAGTGTAAACCAGTACAGCCTCTGTGGAAAACAGTGTGGTGATTCCTAAAAGACCTAAAAATTGACCTCCCATATGACCCTGCAAATCCCTCTCCTGGGAATATACCTGGAGGAACTCAAATTACTCTATGAAAACGATACCTGTACACACATATTTATTGCAGTATTATTCACAGTAGTAAAACATAGAACCAACCATGCTGCCTATTGAAAGGGGACTAGAAGATGTTCAGCCCTCTACTCAAAAGATGTATGAGCAGGCAACAGACACATGAAAAAATGCTCAACCTCAATAATCATCAGAGAAATGCAAATCAAAACCACAATAAGATACCATCTAACTCCAGTCAGGATGGCCATTATTAATAACTCAAAAAACAACAGATGCTGGAGAAAATGTGGGGAAAAGGAAATGCTTCTACACTGTTGGTGGGAGTGTAAATTAGTACAATCTCTACAGAAAACATTGTGGCCATTTCTAAAAGGTATCAACCTTCCATACAACCCAGCAATCCCTCTTCTGGAAATAAACCTGTATGAACTTAAGTCATTCTCAGAAAAAAATACCTGCACATGCATGTTTGTTGCAGTACTATTCACAGTAGCAAAAATATGGAACCAATCATGCTGCCCATCAAAAGTGTACTGGATTAAAAACAAGTTGTACATATGCACAATGGTATATTATGCAGCCATAAAGAAGGACAAAATTATGAACCTCGTAGCAAGTTGGAAGGATTTAGAGTCTATTATACTTAGTGATCTATCACAGAAACAAAGAACTGAGTACCACATGTTCTCACTCATAAGCAGATCCTGAACATCTATTATAATACTTTACGAAAGGAATTGGCAGTAGCAGTACACTGTCAGGGGTGGGGAGTGCACAAACCGTCAGTAAGGGTACCTGATCCCAAACCAGGCAAAGTAAGGACCAAAAGGAGGCCCAAACTTCACTTATACAATGACTATTTACTTACCTAATCCTGAATTGTACCCCAAAACTTTAAAATAACATTTTTTAAAGCAGGATTTATTGAGAGGATGTATTGAGAAAGCTCCCACAGGGGAAGGAGACCCGAGGGGGTTGCCCTAAAATACATTTTAAAAAAATACTGGGA